>NW_024712526.1:2998737-3031237 GCF_018991925.1 Homarus americanus | reverse complement strand
TATATATATATATATATATATATATATATATGCAAGTAAATCACTGTAGGTGCGCTTGATCCAGGTATATGCTGATAACCACAAGGAAAGAAGAAAACACGAAGTTCCCAAGCGCTTTCGTGTAATTCACATCTTCAGGGGTGAGTACAGACTAAGGAGAAGTACATAACAAGGTATATATATACAGAGGAGGGTGAGATCAAGTCCACAATGGTCAGGTATTAGGTAATGACCCTACTAATCTTCAAAAAAGGCACCACAGCAGTCGGTAGTCAGGTCAGAGGGTAAGATGACCCAACCTTCTCACCTGGTTACAAATCTTCTTAATTACGAAATTATCCAGTTTGTACATACCATTACTCAAATTCATGTTGACGAATTCGGTATGTTTAATGAGATTGGATTCTATAATGTTCCTACTGTCAATTGTATTACAAGGTAATATTGAGGAGGCATTATCCCAGTCAATGTAATGCTTATTATCCCTCAAATGAACAGAGCATTGGATTCCTGGCCTGTCCTAACGCTATATTTATGTTGTTTAAGTCTAGTTACAAGATCTTTACCTGTCTGGCCTAAGTAAAACATATTACATTCCTTGCAAGGAACCTTATAAATGCAGCCACTTGTATTGTTGGGGGAGTTCTTGATTAACATCTGTTTAACAGTGTATGAGTTTTTAAATGCCACATTGACGTTCCAGGTTTTTTGTTGTAAAGGGATTTGAGAGAAATTTTTGTAAAATGGTAATACTAAGAGATTCTTATGGTCATGGGTAGGCTTGGGATCGGTTCTATAGAATGATTTCTCAGTAATGTTAAGGCATTTGTCTATGAAAGGTCTAGGGTGCTTAAGGTTCAAGCCAATATTATAGATATATTTATAATCCTCATCAATGAATTCCGGACTGCAAATTCTCAAAGCACGTAAAAACATTGATGAAAATACTGACTGTTTGACTCAATTATGGTGGGCAGAATAATAATGAATGTATGAACACACATTAGTAGGTTTCCTATAAATACTGAACTTAAATGTGTTACCTATTCTGTGGATCAGACAGTCTAGGAATTGCAATTTAGTCATGCTCTAATTCCACAGTGAATTTGATCGAGGGGGGCGAAGTTATTAAGTTGTGGCAGGAAAGCTTTTAGGTCCTCATTACATGGCCAGAGATATAATACATCAACATATCTAAACCAGATTGCTGAAGGTGGTAAAATATTACTTAATAGTTTCTTTTCAAAGAATTCCATATATAGGTTGCTTAATACTGGTGAGTGGATTACCCATTGCCATACCAAATTTCTGAGCATAATATTCTCCACTGAATTCAAATTTACAACCCTTAATACATAGTTTGAAGAGTTCGATGAAGTCGTCTTTCGAGACGGGCAATGAAATATTATCCAGGGAATCTATGAGGAACTCCAGTAAATCATCAACTGGGACCTTTGTAAAGAGTGATGTTACATCAAAACTGACCAGTTTAAAATCATAATTAATGTGTAAGTTATTGAGCTTATCAACCAGATCCACATTATTCTTAATATTAGAGGTAGAAATGTTGCCAACTAGGGGATTTAGTGAAGAAACTCACCATTTAGATAATTTATAAGAGATTGACCCAACTGAGCTGATGATGGGTCTTGCTGGGTTATTAGGCTTATGGGTCTTGATTAAACCGTACATGTATGGCAGTGGAGGGGACGTTGAAGTAAGATGTTTAATGAATTACACGAAAGCGCTTGGGAACGTCGTGTTTTCTTCTTTCCTTGAGGTTTTATATATATATATATATATATATATATATATATATATATATATATATATATATATATATATATATATATATAATCACAGTTTGGCAACCTGTGCGACCGCCCAGGGCCCCGCGCTTGTAGGGGCCCCACGGCCCTTGCCTTGCGCAACACCAGAATTAGTGATCGCGTTAAGCTGACCTCACCTTACCACCCCGATTCAGGAAACCAATTTCAATTTCAATTGTTTATTCCTTGATAGAGGAAGCGGGATCCTAGTGCTGTCACTAGGTACCCCTGTACAATGACACCAGAAGCATCTGGCAAGTGTGACAAGTATATACAGTATAAATATTATAAAGGGGCTTACTAAAGCCTAAGGAAGGAAGGAAGGATATTCCTTTAACACATAATCAATATTATTTACAAAATATTTGGTCAGTATGGGGAGGATCATCGTGTCTCTGTCAAGGGGTGTTCAGGAGACCACCTGAAGGATTAGTGACCAGCAGGGTTGCCAGATGTACGACAAGCTTCACGGCCAACATTCGCGCCATCTCATGGCCAAATCGGCCATACCATTTTTTATTTTTGGCCAAAATTCGGCCAAATCTTTTTGAATGGGAAGCATAAGGCTAATTTTGCAATCCACACAAAATAAAAGTATCCCCTACAAAAAAAAAATTATATATATATATATATATATATATATATCTTGATAAAATCACAGGGAAAGAGCTTTTCTCTTTATACAAGACATCTTCAGAGGCAACTGCCATATATATATATATATATATATATATATATATATATATATATATATATATATATATATATATATATATATATATATATATATATATTGGAGACTATTGTCACCGTGCGGGATTTAAAGCCTGATACGCTTTGTGCATTGTATGGAGCGCTATTTCCACAGTTCTATTATTTGATTATGTTGGGTCTGGTACAGTGATTATAGCCAAATATGCTAGTTAAAAAATGGGGGGGGGGGTTGAAGAAGTGGGTGGAGGAACATGGCGAGCGCCGCGATCCCACCCAGCTGAAGGGGTTTTAGGGAGGAGGAGGCGCTGTAAGCGCCTCCCCCCCCCCTTTCCGAAATTTTTGGTTAAATCTGACTAATATCAAGGACATTTTGAAGCCATGCGCATTTGTTATTAGGGGATATTCTGAATTCAATAGTAAATACTTTTTACTATACAGAAATGCCCGAGTACAATACTGCATTAAAGAAAATGTATTGAAGTTTTCTGGTGAAAAGGGGGTCCGGGCCCCCAGGACCCCCGTGGATGCTCCATCAGTGCGTGACAGAGACGTGACCGACTGCCCAACAAGCCAATCAGTGGCGAAGTGGATAAGGTAAGTTACCTGGGAGAGGGGGTTTAGGTTAAGCGGAGTCAAGAAGTTAACAGTAGATTTGGTTAGGTTATAGTTTAACATTAGGGTGGTTTTGTTAATAATGGGGTGATTAATCTTCAGGCAAAATAAGCCGGGTGTCTAATCACCATATGATGTAATCATACCAAGACGAGGGGATCCAGGAGGTCCGGACCCCCCCATTTTCACCATGAATTCCAATACTTTTTTAAATACAGTATTTTACTAGGGCGTTTTTGTATAGTAAAAAGTAATTACTATTGACTTCAGAATATCTTATATGAAGTGCACATGGCTTCAGAAAGGCCTCAAAATGCCCATGAATGTTAGAAATTTTTTTTCTGGGGGGCTTACCCAGCTGGGTGGGCTCCCCCACCCACGACTTCTTAGACCCCCGTTTTGATATTCCTGGATCCGCCCCTTATAGGATATTGATAAAAGTACATCGAAAACACCCTGCAGTGAAAGCAGAGGCGTCCTTTATCTTTTTGTTGTCATCTAATAAACCTATATATACGTTGGAAAAATTATACCTCAATGTCTCCAACTGCGTTGCTGTTACTAACACTTACCGATAATGTACGAGCAAGTTCTCCAGCCAACCCATAGGCGCCGTAGCTACCATGGTTGATGTCTGTCAGGCTGCCCGTCTTCCAACAGTGAAAGTATCATACTTACCGATAATGGACGAGCAAGAACTCCAGCCAGCCCTTAGGTGCGGCTACCGTCATGGTCGATGTCAGAGTAAACTCGTCTGGCTCGAGGAGTCACGGTCTCACCGTCTGTCAGTGTCACCAACACCAATTATTCCGAATCAGTGTTGCCAGATCTGCGGACAATGTATGTTAGACGCAATACAAATTTATGCTAAAAATAGCAAAATTATGCTAGATTTTTTATAACCTGGTTAATTCAGAAGTCTTTATGTGTTGTCTGACTTCACTTTAATTAAGAATAATCCCACATATCAAACACCTAATGAATCAAGAGACAATTCCAAACCGGGATACCTTGGATAAAAGTAAAAAGCAAAGGTAGCAAAGACATACATATATTATATGAGAATACAGTACCCTGTATATAGGAACGATTATATTATATCAGAAAAATAATTCACACTTCAGTATTAAATGTGAAATATAGAGGCCTTATTCCATTATATTTCAGAGAGATCAATCAAACTTTTTCGGAGTGAAAGTTGTGAACTCGGAACACTGCCAGTGTGTGTTGTGACGGCACCGAGTGCGAGTTGTTTCAAGGCCAGACGGCACTAGAGTAGGTTCAGATACATTTGAGGAGCCAGTGCATGCCCAGTACTTGCCAACAACGCGTAACATATAAAAGTAAAAGTAAGTATTACATAAAACTAAATGAACATGCTGATGAAAAGAAATAAACCTTCCTGTAATCAGCTTGAATAAATGTCCATTCATTGAATATAAAATTAAATATTACTACATTGGTGAAAAAGTAGACCAAAACTTTATAATAAAACACAAATGACATCAATTTCGATGTACTATATTCTGTATATCCAACTTTCAAGCGATTGTACACTTTGCACTACTGTACTGTCTACATTATTGAACTCGGCAGACAAAGAAGGATGAAAGCTCGCAGTATTCACCATGTATATATTTATTACCCAGAGAGGCAATTAACCTCTCCGATTTGTTTAAAACTCACCAAGAAAAATATGCGCTAACAATTACTTTTACTTTTATCCTCTTCGCCACTGATCGGCTTGTTAGCCGCTTGGGCGATCGGTCACGTCTCTGTCACGCACTGTTGGGAAATACTGGGCATGCACCGGCTCCTGAATGTACCTGAACCCGCTCCAGTGTTGGTCTAGTCTTGTCTTGAAAGAGCTCTCACTCGGTGCCGTCACAACACTCTGGTAGAGTAGGACGATAAGCAAAGCATGTTGAGAAGCGTGGTCCTGACAAATTTATTTGGTGGGATATTTTCGTTTCATGTGAACTTGATCCGAAGCACAACCAAACAAGACCTTGTTGCTCCACTTGTAAAACTTCAATACAATAATCCAGATTTATGCTTATAATATGTCAAACGGTGAAATTGCTTCGAAATTATACTAAAACAAAAACAAAGTACTGCTCCGAATGGTTGGGTGAGAATTGGTTTAGTTGGTTTCTGTGATTAATGGTTTCCCGGGATCCTCTTTGTAGTATACTGTAGGGGTTCGTGATATAATGTTGTCTAGCACTCAGGATGGATGGAAACTCTAATGTGGTTTTCTTGTATAATATAAGTTATATGATAGACAGTCTGGTGCTGGAGGTGCCGTGTGGTGAGGAGCTGCTCAGTAGAGACGTTCGGTGAGTAGCGTGTTGAAGGAGGTAGATGTGCAGGAGCTTCGTTAGAGAAGATGTTGCCTGTTGCTGGCCTCCTGGTTGAATGAATGCTGACAGCGTGGAGCTTGCTGGAGGAGGTGTTGCTTGTTCAAGAAGAGAGACCAGAATGAGAGCTGGTTGGTGAGGAAGCTCAGAGAAGGACAGCTGGTGGGTCGCCATGCTCGCTGGCGGGAGCGAGGACCGCCAGGCAGGCGGAGGAGAGGCGAGGGCCGCCAGGCAGCGGCGGAGGAGGTGTTGCTTTTTTTTTTGGTGTTAGTTAAGTGTTAGTTGTGTTAGTCTAAAGGTACACTGCATGGAGAGGCCTGCCAGGTTCTTAGTGGAGCTGGTTGGTCACTCTCATCTTTATTCCTCTAGTAATGTTTTATGTAGAAATGTGTATATTGAGGCAGGAGGTGGTTCAATTACTTCTCAATGGAGAGACAGAGCTTATATACCCAGCAGCCGTGAGTCATCTATGAGTCATGTTGGGAAAACCCGAGAAGTAACCGGTCTTTGGCTCGGTTGCTAGGATCCCGTAGCATTTGCTCGTTTGGTTGCTAGGGAAGGCGTCGCAGGTGGGATGCAGCTACGCAGTTTGTAGGGGAGACGTCCACTACAATACATTTGTGGGGTACGAGATGTTTGGGGTTCACACTCAGGATGGGATGGAAAAAGGAAACTCACAATGTGCTCTCTGTATACATGTTGTATTGGATGTACAGTGCAGCTTGGTGCTGGGAAGTGGCAGCGTGGTTACAAGCGTGATGTAGAGAGAGCTGGTTGGTGAGGGTGCTCAGAGGAGGAGCCAGCTTGTGGGTCGCCATGCTCGCCGGCGGGAGCGAGGGCCGCCAGGCAGGAGGAGGAGGAGGAGGTGTAGCTTGCTGGTTGGTATAGGTCGAAAAGAGCGTGGTCACCACGAGGTCAGGTCTTTTATAGCGGAGGTAGGCGTGGCTTACTAGTTAACCTCCGTCATGTAAGGCGGCGCTGGTTGACCTAGACCACGAGGCATACACTGGGGAAATCGCGGGGTCGGCTACTCAGCGACAAGCGTTTGTAGGGGAGAAATCCACTACAATGTACTCTCTTCAAACTCTGATTATATCGTCCATCAACTTTTAACCCGGGGCTAGATATGTAAAGTAAAAAGCAAGTTAGGTGTTTCAGCTTTTTTACGTAATATTAGTCACTTCTGGGTGTTTTTGTGTATAATTTCCAAAAAATAAGTCGCTGGTGTCTGTCTTAGCATGCTTATCGGTCATTGATTTTTTGCTTTGAAATTTTGCTTGACAAACAGTACACTTCGCTCTGTTCTTGTCTTCTCTTTATCAGCCACTGCATATATCAGATCTGTACAGCCATTTTTCATGAAAATTTTGACCGCACTGGAGCAGGTTGAGATACATTGAGGACCCAGTACTTGCCAACAGTGCGTAACAGAGACGCTGGATTTTCGAACTGACAGGTTTTATTCTTAATCATTGAAAATCCTCCCAAAATGCTAATTTAGCATTAAAATGCTGAAGCTGACACTTCGTCACGAAAGTCTAGCAGATATGAAGGTAAACGACATAAACCGTCAAGACCAAATATCACCTAATTAAAAGCTTATTTAGGATTATTTGATTAGTTATGATTAGGATTGAGTAAGTTTGTTTTGTTTTACGAAGAAAAATAGATGATTTGGTAATTCTGTTGTTACTCCCATTCAACATTGTACGCCTCACTAAGCTCTTGCTTCAGCCACTCAAAAACACTGATTCACCTGCAATTCGGTAACGTGCTGTTGAACAAGGTCTATGACAAGTTAAACCACGATTTTCACAAGAAAAAAGGTAGCCGAATGATACTTTTTATTTTTTTTTTATTTTACTCGCAATCTGTCCCTTTAAATTTACTGTTGCCTCTGAGAGACAACCTGTGCTGCCTGTGTACTGTCATTGTATAATATATATTGAGAATTCTTGATGAAAAGTTATGTGATAACGAAGGTTTAAAAGTTAATGGTAAAGTAACACTATGTAGATGGTACCGCTCTTATCACAGATAGTAAAAAAAAAAATAACAGTGGAAAGAGGTGAAAAATGTGGTTTAATAGGAGTTAATGCTGTAAAGACGGTAAAGGTTCGTTTAAGGTCGAATAAAGAACTACATATTTCTACTTATATAGGGAGAAGCGGCAAAAAAAAAAAGCATTCTTACTGTAGTGGGTATTGAATGTAATAATATAACAGTAGTATTAGACACCGAAGTGAACAAGGAATAGAGAAAATTATCAGTATCCCAGTAAACATACCCGAATGAATATCATCTCTACTACAGGTAACTAAAATAAATCATTTGGTAATAACAGTAAGTACTGGCACCACTGCCAAAACTAAATGGTAAGCATTTTGCACATTAAACGCCTATAAAAATATCGCAATTTCACTGTGTTTTACAGAGAACACTCATGGTTTGTACAAATGTTTTTTATATAACCTAACCTATCCCAACCTAACTTAACCCAACCTAACCTCAACCTAACCTTAACCTAACGTTAATGTTACCTAACGTAGCCTAGCCTAACTTAACCTAACTTAGCCTAGCCTAACCTAACTTAGCCTAACCTAACCTAACCTAACCTAACCTAACCTAACCTAACTTAACTTAGCCTAGCTTAGTTAGCCTTAGCATAAAACCTGGCATAACTTAACACAAACTTACTGTTACTGAGACGGGGAAAGCAGTGAACCACGGCATTGAGGAAGTGGTGAAGGATTATGCTGTGGTCTTGGTGAATGTGGCAGTAATTTAGTTTCTCGTTACACTGGAACAGGTTCCTCTCTGATTGTAAAACACAGGATTCCCGCAGTCTGAACAGTCTCTTTTGGAATGAAGGATGCCGTGGAAAAATTGGAGGGTGAGATTGTCTTCCTCCCCGAGTTCGCAAATTATGTCTGTATAAGACTGGTGACACCTTTCAGATGCCATGGTGAAAATGAATCTAGCACAGGAAAGCGCGGCAACCGTGGTAGGGAGTGCAGCAGCGTGTTTCAAAGTATGTCAATATGATTGGCTGTTTATATATGGGGATGATTAGTCACTGCTGCATTACCGCCAAGAACAACAAAGTAGTGCGCACCTTAGGCGCCTAAATACAGTATCTACCAAACAAAGCATTTGCACAAGAAATGATCATCATCAGTACTCACTGATGAAAATACAGTAAGAAAATAAAACACCAAAACTAATAACTCGTCAGGGGGTCGTTAATCTTTATTAATCAAATATACTTGATAGATAGATAAATAGATGGATTGATTATTCGGTAAAATCATCATATAAGTTTACATGATTCAGCATGTATTTAGGCATTACAGGTATACATAATTATACAATATATATAGACAGTGCAAATTACAAACAATGAACAAGCAAAGTCACAATTTTGTTAGGCTTTTATTTATGAACATGTTGAAAAATCATTACATTCAGGAACTATAATCTTTTTTAATGGAAAAAATTAAACCTAACAAATCCATTCTAACAAACCTAATTCAACCCAACCTTAGCTTAACCTAACATAACCAACCTCACCTACACAACCTCTAATCTAACTTGTTAAAGGTATGTAAATAAAATGCGACTTTTTTCCTGTGATTTTTTCCTAGACAAAATTTGGACTATTTCCATTTACCATACAAACAATGGTAAACTACAGTAATCCATTCCACGATGGCTAGCTAACAAAGCATATCATATGTTTGATTCCATTGGGGCCCTTTGTCTTGGCTTGGGGCTAATTAGTAAGAGTTTTGAGATATTGTTTTCATGCCATATAAGTTTTTCAACCTGTTATTAAGGTGGCTACTAAAAAATGAATTATGTCCTAGAATATAGCGTACTATATCTGGAGTAAATGGGTCTGGTGTTGTAGCTTCAAAAATGACTGGTTAATTATATACAGTAATTGAACCCCACCTCGCCTTTTATGGTTAATTTTGTTTTCTTAATAATTTTTTTATGGTTTAATAATTTCTGAAATTTTTTGTGCAAATTCTTCAAAAGTGAAAAACTTACATTACATTATCGAATCCCCCAAAAACTAACCTTAAATATTTAACATTATTTTATTTTAAATTGTTTTTAAAGTTAAACTAATTAAAAAAAAAATCTAACCTAACCTCACCTGAAATACAGTACCTTATTATTAAACAACATCTTCCCTTGAAAAGGGTCGTTGTGTTTCAACACGAGTTTTAAACTAAACGAGTCCTGAGGGACACCGCAGTACAGTACTTAACGGGTGGCGTGGCGGTAAAATCAACTAATTCCAATATTACAAATGAATTTTGTTGGAATTACTTAATTTTACCGCTACGCCACCCGTTAAGTACTGTACTGCGGTGTCCCTCAGGACTCATTTAGTTTAAAACTCGTGTTGAAACACAACGACCCTTTTCAAGGGAAGGTGTTGTTTAATAATACAGGCGTTTGACACTGATAATAGTTAAGATCAAACTGTTATCCTAATAGGAAAGCCAAATCAATGTTAATACAAATCTTGAAGCAACTGAGTGCATACAGCACTCACCTCCCATCCTAAGGGTTGTTCGATAGATCGTGGCTCCATTCCCTTCAATCCACCCACTTGAAAGGTACGCATCTAACTTTACTGTACAACTGGGGAAGTGATGGCAGTTGAGTGCACGCATCTAACACCAACTGGGGAAGTGATGGCAGTTGAGTGCAGCACCAACCACAATACCTCCTTGTGCTTCATGGTATACCAGTAATGTGTATACTGTACTTATATCTATCACCATTGTGTTCTGGGTTGATTCCCTGCCCAGAACAGATGTGAGAAGGGTGCTATCCAGTGTGACCTTACCAAACACAGCAGGTCTTATGAAGGTACGGTGCTCTTGTTTCTTCCAATATTAACGCTGAAAAATAAAGGGCATAGCAAAGTAAAAGAGTATTGTACAGACTAACCACTCTAATGGCTAGTAAGCTGATAAGTGGTGAAATTATTAAAAAAAAAAAAGGCTCAGGTTGTATAGAGCGTGATGTACCCACATTGTCTCTAGCGACAAAATTCATAATTTTTCATTTTTGCACAATACTTAAGCTTCAATTTAAAATTTCAAAAGTTAGTGTTTGGGTATACAGTACTGTAATTGCCTGGAGCCCTCCAGTGATAAACACATATTTATGTACTGTACTAGTGTACTGTACTTGGCACTGTATTTGTACTGTACAAGTACTGCACTGTATACAAGTCCATGTATAACAGAAAACTGACTGACAAGTGGCATAGAGGATTCAGTGAAGTAAATAAGGTAGTGGTACAGTATACTACAAGGTATATAGATTTTCATACTCAACACCTTGGCTATTTCTATACCATTTCTACTGTTATTTGTAGAGCCTCCCAGAAAGTGATTGATTTTTTTTTTTTTAAATTGGAGTTCCTTGTTGTGGTTTGTACATAATAGCTGGCCAACAAAATCTCTTTGAACTAGTGTACTGATAATTGAGAATTGACATTGATACCAAATTATAAACAATAATTCAAGCACAGTCTGACAAATGTTTGTATTTCATATGATAAACAGTTGATTTTATATAAATACTGTATTTAAAATGATAGACATTAAGACCTTGTGGTTGAGTTCCTTCCATGCTTGATGAGAGTAAATAATTTACTGTTCTGTACTTGTAATGACCATAAATCTGTTACCCCAAGTCTATCTTAGTTGACTGCCAACAGACATATCCAAAACATACTTTTCACTTCCACAGCATAAGTTGGAAAGGTAAAATGTTCCAAATTTTTCCTAAGAGCTTCAAAATTCCAATGGGTTTTATGGGGTCTTTGCTTGAACTAGAGTTTATTAGTTGCAGAGTGGGCAATTCATGGGTTCTCTTTTCTCTTTATTGTTGAATTCTTCATCTATTTACTATGTACAGTCCACCAAAGATGCATCGGCCCCCACCCTGGCTCTTGTCCTGGCAATTTTACCTGGCAGTATTTGGTAAAGCTAGGCTGTATGTAATGGGGATTGTAATTGGTGGATCAATTGATATTAAACAATCCAAAGGTAGAATTTTTTTTAAGAATAAACTATTCATTGTTATTTAAGATGATGACAAGTTTCCAAATGTTCGTATATTTGCTTAAATAATGAAGGAATTGGAGCTAAGAATCTTGTAGTAGCGCTGGTTGTAGTTGAGTTGCCAATTCATTAATATAATTCCTTCATTATTTAAGCAAATATACAAACATTTGGAAAATTATCACGATCTTAAATAACCAAGTACTGTATTGCCATGTAAAATTATGAATACAAGAGCCAGGGTGGGGGTCGATGCATCCTTGGCCGACTGTACCTGATGTGATATGCACAGTAACTTGTTTGTGAATGAGGTGGTGCTTTTTACCTGACTCATCTCAATAAAGACATATTGTACATGTATTATTGGGGTTCGAATACCCCTGTACTGACTACACTTGTTTGCTGACCATTCCAGGTTACTGGTAACACTGTATAACTGTATACTGTACTGTATTGTAGTGCAGTATAGTACTAAAATAGGAAGTGAAATCTGTGGGTTTTAATAGACAGCAATAAAACAAGTTTGACTTCAGTTTAAGCCTCAAGAGGTTTTGTAGTGCCTCCTCTTCTCTCTTGTCAAGTTAGAAATATAGGTTTGATCCTAAAATCCTATTTACTAGGCAGAGTTCACAACCAGCCATTTCAGATAGTTAACTGGAACTGAATTATGAATGACTTACTGATCATGGAATTCAAAGGTAGCCGATATATCCTTGACCTGCAGTTTATTTATTGGATAGGCTTAGTGCTGAAAAGACCTCCTAGCCCCCAGGGGTAAACTTTCAGGGTGACTATGTACTGTAGTAGGGAGGGAGGGGCTCTTGATACACCTTAAATTGATTACTAAAACTTCATGACTTGTAAATAAGGATGCCAGAAGGTACTGTACATCACAGTCCCCCATTATGCAGGATGTAATACAAGAGCCACCTGACTATGGGTTCTGCTAAAACATAAATTTGGATCAATTTTTAAATAAAATTTTTCTGAATGCTATAAAATGTGATACAGGTACAGTACATTACTAGATAACCGAAATATTGTTATTATAGATGCAAGATGTATTCTGTGTCATGCAATTTGTTATTAGTGTACCAAAGAAAATATAAAGAAGATTTATGAATGACACTGGTCCAAGACCCAAAGACAATTTATTTACAATACTGTATTTCCACAGGAACAAGTTACAGTATATCCAACAGTATGTCAACCCAGCTTTGTGATATAGAAGATGTAGAAATTGAAGAATGCCCACCAGATACGGTATTGTAATGTCTGCTACTGCACAGTAATCTGTTTATCATAAGATGTTTCAAAATTTTCAGCTCCAGTAGAGGCTCTATACCACATGTCTATGTCACTATTTTTTTTTTCTGAACGAGTTATTTGCTCACCAAAAATTGGGATTATGTAAGTTATCCTTTTAGGCATATTATAACCTGCCAGGCATACATATAATGTTAGTACACTACTGCACCTGACATAGTATAATATAAATAATCCATCACAGATAAGCACTTGGTCGGGGAAGGTAGAGTACAAGTGATTCATTCACTTGTTGCTGCTCCTAGATTACCCACAGCTATTCTAGATGACAGCTAACATGAAAAAGACTGTACTTATGTCTCAATACTTCTCTGAGCATGATTAGGCTGCCAGTAGGAATACTTAGTGCATGACTTTAACAACATAGTGCAGTTACTCTACAATATAGTTGTATGATTTGTTGGATTTCATAAAGATTACGATCCCCCTGCTTATTTCACCTGATGATTGATTAAACACCCTATCACTAAATGGGGGGGTAGGCTAGTTTGCATGAGATACTATTATGTTACGTTAGAATTAGGGTGCTTAATCATCACGTGAAATAAGTGGGGGTTCCTAATCTTTATACAGTATGATCCAATTTGATGTCTTGGAAATTGAAAGCATATTTTTTAATGTGGTTTTTGGCTTTATTATCTCATAACACAAATGTTTCTTATTACAGAGGGATGCTGGCACAGCCAGGGTATGTGAGGGTTGTCCTGGTAAAGAACTCTGTCTGTCTCAAGGTATGAAAATATTTTTCATTTAGTTGTTTTCCGTAAATACTCTACTCCATTAACTGTCATGCCATTTGATTATCTTCACATGCTCCTTTGTGAAACAATTTACCAACTGACCTATGGAGCCACCAAAGTTACAGATATACCTCTCAATAAGTTGCCTTGCTATACGTAGAGTACATTCGTGATGAATTAAAGAAAATATGTAATAAAAAACCACACAATAGCAGTGGTCTGCTTTGGGTAGCTGATATCCTGTAGCACTTCCCTTCTCAGCACCAGTTCACACATCACCACCATAAACAATTTGATCTTGTATGTTTACATTGAGTAAAACCTTACCAAAACTCTGTAAAATGAGAGTAAGATGCCCAGCAAGTGGTATTTGTGCTTCTGGTAAAAAAATACAAGGAAATATATTAATTTAGAGGTTCAAATAAATGTTTAAGGCATTCTGAACCTGGTGAATGAGCTGTTGACATATCCAGAGTTCTTGTTTTACCTGCCATAGTCAGTGAGTGATCCAACAAGAAAACACACCTCTACAGTTAACAAGTTAATAACCTATGACATTAACTGCTACAAGGAGCTGTACAAACAGAAGAAGAAAGCTCTCTAGCTGTCATTGGACCAATAATTTAGATATCCAACCTTAGATGAAAAGGCAGGCAGTACTACATCTTTGTCTTAATAACTACTCAACTTCCCATCCCAGCCTCTATATATAGATTCCTTAACCAACTTAATGCTATTTGTTACCCTCTTGACATATACAGTACAGAGAATTTTATCTTTAAATAATTGTTTTAACTTATAATCATCTAATTACCCTTATTTATATCATTAAGTCTTTGGTAAACTTGTATTCACTATACAATACAGTACATTGTTTAACTTAATGTTGCACTTTTAAAGAATGCGTGCATCAGGTACAGTATTGCACAGTATGCCTGGATATATTAAGCATTACTGTATTATACAGGATTTCCTTTTCAGTTAGTAAGCCAGACCCAGATCAGCAAGTAATTGATACAAGATTAAGAGCAATTAAGCACAAGATTTTAGTGCTCTCTGGAAAAGGAGGTGTTGGTATGTATTGTTGACTTTTTTCTGTTTTCATTATTCAGTACAATACCAGTTTTTGATGTAATAGGTACTTTTATAGTACTGTACAGGTATTCCTCGATATACGAATGGGTTAGGTTAAAAAAATCATTCGTTAGGTGAATTTTTGTATCACAAATAGATAAACATATGAGAAAAAATAGGGTTAGGTTCCCCAATGACAAAAATATCCCAATCCCAATATCATACCCCCAAAAACATGAAATCGGTTCACAAACGAGAACAAAGCCTACCTAACCAATAAGAAATAATAGACAGCTACTCTAATTTATTACCCAACACATGAAAATACAGTTAAACTTTGGTACATTACCTTATGCGAGGGCAGTCTGGGCTCACCACCACAAAGGGGTGAGCAAGGGTGGGCTGAGTAAGGGCCTTACTCGGCACGATAAGGAGGGTTTGCCCACCTCATCACTGCTGTCTGCATGCTTGTGAATTGTAGCCAGAGTAGAAGCAGCCAGACCAAGATCTTTCCCAATCTTGGTAGGGCTGTCACTGCCATTCATGGTTTCTTCAGGTAAAGAGAAATCACTTCACACACACAATGAATGGAAGGATATGGGCTTGTAGGAAATGTTGGAGGGAGGACGAGGAGGTATATGATCAGGTAGTGAGAATACAAGGTGTGATCCAAAAGTTCCTGAACTGGCTTCATAAAACTTCTCTTAGCAGATATCGAATTCGAATCATCAGCAGTTTCTCACCTTGGGTATAAGTTGTTTACTGCGTCGATTTGGCGGGAATTTGTGTCACCAACCGGTCATAGTGCAGCTTTGTGTGAGTGTGTGTACCAGCCCATCTGCTAAGTCAAGTCAGTCGTCACTCAACCCTCAACATGGAGGGAAGTATCGAGCAATGCTGTGCCATCAGATTTTGCTTCAGACTTGGAAAAATTGGTGCAGAAACCCATGAAATGACCAAGGAAGTCTACAAAGATGAAGCAATGTCCAGGGCTCAAGTTTTCAGGGGCACAAGCACTTCAAAGAAGGGTGTACTTCCTTTGAAAATGAGCTTTGTTTTGGGCGACCTTCCACCAAGAGAAATGATGAAAATGTCCAGAAAAATTACCAGCTTGTCCATGAAGAGCGTAAGGGGACCACCCGCGAGATTGCCGAGAGGTTGGACCTTTCATATGGAAATGTTAACCAGATTTTGACTGACGACTGGCAATTGGCTCTTCACCAGGACAACGCACCCGCGCACACCGCCCTCACTGTGAATGATTTTCTGACAAAGCATGGCATCCCAGTGGCCTCTCATCCTCCATACTCTCCAGATCTGGCTCCCTGTGACTTCTGGCCGTTTCCAAAGATCAAGTTGAACCTCAAGGGAAAGAAGATCATGGACAGAATGGAGATCCAGGACGCATGGCAGAAGGTGTTCTCCAGCCTCACCAACAAGGACTTCCAGATCTGCTTCCAGAAGTGGGAGGAAGGGATTCAGCACTGCATTGAGGCCTCTGAAGAATATTTTCTGGGTGATTAAAGTTTCACTGTAATATCTTGAAAAATAAAGATTTTTTGAAGCCAGTCCGGGAACTTTTGGATCACACCTCGTATGTCTCTGTGCATCTTTCCCCAAGATGGCCGCGCCAGCTGACTCCCGGCATATGAAATTTGAATTTTTGCCAGGATCCAAATTCGCATTATCGGGGGAAGCTTTCGTTTTTCAAAATAGTGGTGTCAATTTAGGAAATTTGTATAAACGAATTATCGTATCACGAATGTTCATATCTCGAGGGAAACCTCTGTACAGTATTTCCTTCTTGATATAAGTGTAATAAAGTTATTTTATAACAAAATGGAAAACAAGTGGTAGAATATTTTCATAAACTTGTGTCATCAGAATATTTTATTGCCTTGTGGTATATCTTTTTACATACAAGACATCAATACTTTTTCTTTATAAGAATTAAACAGGTACAGTACTGTACAGTAATACCTCGATTTACGCGGTTCTCGTTTACGCGTTTGGTCATTTACCCGGTACCTTGCCAGAACCGGGATGCCCGATTTATTCAGTGAATTTACTCATTTACGCGGGTGAAGTATAATTTGTTTATTTACTGAAGATGTATATATATGTTTTTAGCTCATAAAATATATAATTTATATTGCTGGAATCCTTACAAGATGGTGATCATTTTAAATATAAACATCTTAACATTTGCATTGGACATACAGATTTTAGATGTAATTTAAGGAGATCATGAAAATAAGCAAATATTTTATCTTTTGTGCAAAATATATGAAGTTTATATTCGAAATATTCCCTGACCTGCAAGGAATCCAGAAATGTCAATTATATTATCCTAACTTTAGTCTGAGGTTTTATTTATTATTAAAAATTTAAATATACTGTTTTCTCCAAAACATTTCTCTGGTAGGGGGGGAAGGAGGGGGGGGGAGCGTAGGTGGGGTATTTTGATTGACAGATAGTATCTGGGTGAATAATAATTTGTTTATTTTCTGAAGATATTTGTTTTAGCTCATAAAATTCATACAGATTACCCGGCCAGAATATAATTTACATTGCTGGAATTCTTATAAGATTTTGATTATTTTAAATATAAACATCATGGAATTTACATTAGACATACAAATTTTAGATCTAATTTAAGAATTTTGATTACAAAGCCAAAATTTTATCTTTTGTGCAAAATATATGATGTTTCTATTCAAAATATTCCTGGCCTTGCAAGGAATCCAGCAATGTCAATTATATTATCCTAACTGTACTCTGAGGTATTATTTATTACTATACAGTGAACCCTCGCTTTACGCGGTTTCACTTTACGCGTTTCTACATTTACGCGGTACCCTGCCAGAACCGGAATTCCCACTTTACGCGGTGCATCTACTCATATAGGCGGGTGAAGTATAATTTTTTTATTTAACTCATAAAATTCATACAAATTATCCGGCCAGAATATAATTTACATTGCTGGAATTCTTACAATTTGATGATCATTTTGAATATAAGCATCATAGATTTTGCATTAGACATACAAATTTTAGATCTACTGCAAGTATTTTGTTTACTCAGAGCAAATATGTTATCTTTTGTGCAAAATATATGACGTGTATATTCAAAATATTCCTGGTCTTGCAAGGAATCCGGCAATGTCAATTATATTATCCTAACTTTAGTCTGAGGTATTATTTATTACTATAAATGTAAATATACTGTTATAACCCAATCATTTCTCTGGTATGGAGGGAAGGTGGGGGTGAGGGGTAGGGAGGGAGGGAGGGAGGGACCCAGGGAGCAGGTGGGAAGAGGGGGGGAGGTGGGGTATTTTGATTGACAGATAGTATTTCGGTAAGTATATTTTGTTTATTCATTGAAGGTATTTGTTTTAGCTCATAAAATTCATACAAATTACCGGGCCAGAATATAATTTACATTGCTGAAATTCTTACAATTTGATGATCATTTTGAATATAAACATCATAGATTTTGCATTAGACATACAAATTTTAGATCTACTTTAAGTATTTTGTTTACTCAGAGCAAATATGTTATCTTTTGTGCAAAATATATGACATTTATATTCAAAATATTCCGGGTCTTACAAGGAATCCAGCAATGTCAATTATATTATCCTAACTTTAGTCTGAGTTATTATTTATTACTAAAAAGGTAAATATTCTGGTTTCTCCCAAACATTTCTCTGGTAGGGAGGGTTGGTGGGGATGGGAGGGAGGGAGGGACTGACCGACCATCTGGCGAGGTTGGAAGAGGGGGGGAGGCAAGGTGGGGTGTTTTGATTGACAGATAGTGTCGTGAAGAATATTTATTTTTTTTTATTAACTGAAGATATTTGTTTTAGCTCATAAAATTCATACAAATTACCCAGCCAGAATATAATTTACATTGCTGGAATTCTTACAATTTGATGATCATTTTGAATATAAACATCATAGATTTTGCATTAGACATACAAATTTTAGATCTAATGTAAGTATTTTGTTTACTCTGAGTAAATATGTTATCTTTTGTGCAAAATATATGACATTTATATTCAAAATATTCCTGGTCTTACAAGGAATCCAGCAATGTCAATTATATTATCCTAGCTTTAGTCTGAGGTATTATTTATTTCTATACCTTAAAATCTAGTGGTTTTCCCCCAAACATTTCTCAGAGAGGAAAGAGCCAGCAAGTGTGAGAAAAGGGGGAGGGAGTTGAGTCCATTATTTGAATGGACATTAACTTGGCGACTGTATTTCTCTATTTCTCTTAAGTATTAATTGTGTGCATGTACCATCATAAAATTAAGTTGTTATTTTTACTAGAACAGGTATTGTGTCGGAAAAAGTGGAGTTTGGGGGTCAGCTTGTCTCTATTTCATTTAATCCCATATGCTATGTTGTTCACTTTACGCGGGCCTCCGTGGGTTCAATTGACCGTGTAAAGTGAGGGTTCACTGTACCTTAAAATCTAGTGTTTTCACCCAAACATTTCTCAGAGAGGAAGGAGCCAGTGAGCGTGGGAAGAGGGGGGTGGGGGGAAGTTGAGTCCATTATTTGAATGGACATTAACATGGGGACTGTATTTCTCTTAAAATATTAAATGTGTGTGCATACCATCATAAAATTAAGATGTTATTTTTACTAGAACGTAGGTATTATGTCGGTATTGTGTCGGAAAAAGTGGAGTTTGGGAGTCTGCCCAGTCTCTATTTTAATTGATCCCATATGTTCTGTTATTCCATTTACGCGTTTCTCGTTTTACGCGCTACTCCGCGGGTTCAATTGACCGCGTAAATCGGGGTATTACTGTATTATTTTTTCATAGTCTGTATACTGGTACTTGATCACCCTTTATTTCCATCTAGTGTTACAAAAATTACTAAGGGAAGAGACTCAGTGAGGGAGTACAGTATATAGAAGACTTCTAAGAGTTTGGTTTGAAGATCAGTCTGTGCCACCTGCCCATGAGTTTGATGACGACAGTAGAAAGCAGTCACTCTGGCAGGACTTAAAAGTATACAGTACTGTATCTGGTATGCAAGGGAAAGGGATAAAAATAATATGTTTTTTTACTCACACTAGTTTAAAAGTTAAAAAAATATGAAATTATATGGTTATTTACCTTGTTTTGCTCCATGGTGGCCGGGACAGGGCTTAAAAATTGTGTGCTTAGAGGTCCTTGGTTTTGGCAGTGAGCCGGAGTGGGGTTCAGGGGAGATAACTCCAGGGTTCAGTGTGCCTCTATTTCTGAGTTTGATGTATCTGAAGACTGTGTGTGTGTGTACCTGTTTTTGGTGCTTGGGCATGCTTATCTGTTTTTGAACTCTGAATATGGTTAACGTGATGTAGCTATAGTATTTCCACGCTAACCTGGTCCATAAGCCACGCCCCTTGTCTATAGCTACAAATAGCCGATTGGTTCCCCTGGGAGTCTTACCTCCCCCCCCCCCAGACTGCATGTATATAAACGCATATTTAAATCGACCTTTTATAATAAATATTTATAAATTTTGAAGATTCTCTCTGAAATGCTAGTGCCTTGAAATGATTTGCATTTTGATTGTCCAAATATTTAACATTATTTTAGGTAAGAACAGATCTGCTTACCAATTGTGAACACATTTAGTTTGAATTTTCTATGAACCAATCAGCTATTAGTATAGAAGAGGGGCATGGCCTATGGGTCAGGTTAGCGTGGAAAGAGCATAGTGTCCTCTATGTTGCCCAGAATACGAATGAGGTACAACCTGTATCACCTTCCAAAAACAATGAATGATGACCCACAGTTGCTTGTCCTTCTTGTCTCTTTGTAAGTGCTGAGATATCAGGAAGTTTAGAAACATTTTCGTAAAATACCTTGAATAAGGAATCCACAGATTCATGTGGTCGAAAACAAAGAAGACTTCGATCTTATCAATGTTACCCAAGGCCTGTTGGGATCATCCTTACACTCAATGTTATCCATCAGCTGCGTGGCAGTTGACAGCAGCCTGTTTCCACTCATAGCAACCAACACTCTTGCCCCAGGTGGAAGTCGTTGCCAAAATGTGGATAGGATGAAGTCAGTCTCAACAGGTTCTTCCTGCTCAAGAGACTGAATACTATGATTAGAACCAGCCTATCGTCCTGATCCTGGAATCCACTGAAATCAGACTGAGTAGATAGAGGTTTTGTAGACTTCCTCCTGCCCCATTGTCTGGAAGGTCCAATAACTTAATTTTTTTTTTTTTTTTTTATAGCAGAAGCTGGCTTGTCTAAGTGGGGATTAAGTCTCTTACCTAACACCAATAAACCTAAACTTTCTGCCAACTTGGGATCTTTCCATTGTTTTACATTTAAAAATTTACTCTTCAAGGCCTTATTCCACCTATTTTTAATTTGGATCTGCAATAATTCTTTCTTATCACCTGTAGCTTGATGAAATTGAAAAATTTGATCATAACAAACTGAACAATCCATTGGTGAAAATAGGTTATTTGAGACACAGCTGCCATGAATTATGCAGGCCACATGAGGATCTATCTTAGTAATCCAAGTGGCTCTACATTTTTTATAATTACATGTAGTATGGCCCCCTTGGGTCTTGGGTGAAACTACTACTATTAAATTCACATTCTCTACTGACAGACATTTCCTTGTATGTAGTGTATGAGCTGAACTTTCCAGTCCTTGTAGCTCACCACTCAATACTTGTACTAGCTCCTCAGGGACAGTTCCATAGTCCCCTCCATCATACATAGGCCCGGACTCCTGTCCTTCGTCCTCCAGTTGCACATCACTCATCTAAACTAGGAGGAACACGATGAGTCACATTATATCATTATAAAAATATAAGGGAGAAAACATTTTCTCCCAAACTTAATCAATATGACTCAAAATTGTCATATTATTAGTAAATTAATTCATTAAGATCTCGTTTTACAATTATAAACAATTAACTCGCCATGATGCATCTCTCTCCCGACTCTTATCTCAAGTATCCCTTAGCTCGATGAATTTTTTTTTTTACATAAAATAATTTCATTTAGAAAATTTTATTAAGAGGGATCATCAAGATCTCTATTTGTCGCCAATCAGGGGCACAAACATTATCCCCCAAGTCATAACTTAAGCAAAAATTTCTACGTGCGCACTATCACCCGGCAGGGTTGACAGTGCTGAATCGCTAACATAGCGCTCTATTGGCAACAGCGTTCACTATTACTCTAGCAATACTTATTGGGTTGAAAAATCCACCCTGAATTGTTCTCATATAACCCATATAAGAATGTAAAGTCCATTTCAACATAACTCTAGATTGCTAGGATGACCGGAAGGTCAACATTCCGGAAGGAACGCTAAGTCTAGCAGCCTCGCTAAAGTTCGCCTGGAAAGGCTGAACCCGCTACTGAGGACATCAATATAATAAAGTTATGAAGAGAAAACTCAACTCTGTCCTTTATGCTGATAGCAATTAGAAAACCGAGGGCAGAAGCCCAAAGGTTTTTTGTGAATGAACATAAGAGTAGGAAGAGAGACAGTCATGGCATTCATACTAGCACATGAATAATTGGGACAAAGAAAATCGTAAACAGTATACATATATATGTATAAATAAATAGATATAACCACATATTCCCTTTCAGTGAAGATGAGCCCGGGAGGGCGCAGGGACATTCCCTGAGTTACTTAAAGGCAAGGGATAGTCACAACGATCTAAACGACTTCACAAAGAAGACGTGTTGTGGTCGCCATGATGCTGACCAGAGATCATATAAGAAATTGTCCCAAATACAATAATTGAGAGACATAAAATAAAAGACACTCTACGTACTTCATCACTGTGCTAATAAGTACCTGTACAAATACCGTATATAAAAGCCTCTGGGAGCTTAGTATTTCAGCAATTACAACACAAATTCGCAGAACTCTCCTTCGTGTGTATTTACAGCTGAATCGCCAGGCAAGAGATGACGGTGGCAGTGCGTGTGGTGGGGGGTGAAGGAGGGGTTTCGACAATTGCAATTAAATGCCAGGTAGCAACGTGTCCTCCTAATATTACTTATTAAGTAATTATTAGATGTTTTAATTGCCTGTATGTTGGCCTGGCGAGTTATTGCTAGGCATTAACATACCTAGGTTAAAAGCTAAGCGTCGCATTCTGAGGTTGAACAAAAAATCCCCCATCCTCGGAATTTTCCGGGTAATGGAAAATTTTCTCGGAATTCCCGGAAAATGTGCTCCTCAGAAAATTATTCCCTAAGCAGGAATTTTCCGGAAAATTCTAGCTTTGGGAATGATTTTCCGAGAAAAATTCAATTCTGGCCATCAGAGAGTTCCGGGTTTGAAGGATTCCGGCTGACGGAGATATTACTGTACTTTAGCTGTAAAATGTTCTTTCTTTGGTAAACAGAAGTGTCCTTCACATTTTTGTACATTCATCCATAAAGAATAACTTCAAACTAGCTAGAGTGAAGAAAATTTGATGTAATTAGAAAGATTTCCTGAAGGAAGATTCTCTATTTTTACAGGTAAATCTAGCATAGCAGCAATGATGTCTCAGATATTAGCAAGTGATGGCCACCGTGTTGGACTCTTGGATGTAGACATCTGTGGCCCAAGTATTCCCTTACTTATGGGTGTGGTAAATCAACCCATATTGGACTCACAGTGGGGATGGAAGCCAGTAGTGTAAGTCACTGGTATTTTACAACAGAGTGGAATCCTGTAGTACATGTGCATGCCCAGAGCCTTGCCTGGTCTCAGTTAGCACCTTATTTTCTCCTCTTCCTGTGATTTATTTGGCTTCTGTAATCATAGGTCATCTGCATAACTTCATGATCGTATAAGTAAAATTAATCCTGAAATCCCCTTTTATGGATGAGAACTGAGCAGGTGGTTTAGTCTTCCACTCTTCTTTTGTACTTTGGAAAGTAGCAACTACAGTAGATCAAGAGTACCATGGGAATGTTAGGGATCACTATGGCAATGTGTCTTTACTTGAGCTTAACTTGTCTGGGTCACCATAGAATACAATAAATAAATCAACCAAGGGCATCTTTCATAGGCCTGACAAACAGGAATAGGTAAAAATAGGTGTTTTATCCTAAATTCTTGATGTTTGTTTGCCAGTTGGGTTTTTACAATACAGTATACTAGTGGGTAATATGGAAATACAGAACTACTGGTAGCCTCACCTTGGATGGAAATCACATACACTTAATGCAGGGGGGTTGCATCCCAGAAAACACTGTGTAGAGTGAACCCTTTATAACATGGGGAGATACGGGATGCATCATGTGGACCCCAAAAAGTACCCCCCCCCCCCCACCTTACCAAAAACACTCCTAAATTTCAAAGCCATCCTACAGCTCTAAAGTAGCTCACTCATACACATAGTGTACATCTACCAAATTCACTTAAACATGATATTTTGGAGCCACTGAGGTGTCTATTAAATCAATTCTCGAAAGTTTAACACCGCAGAGATTTGCAGAGGCTGATCGAGTCACATATGGCCTCCTTCAACCCAGCCCAACTGAGAATTCTCCCCCTCCCGGTGGCACACAAAGAAATGTTTATTAATTTTATGTGTATGACCTAAGGATAATTATTATTGTCCTGTATTATTTTTTTTGCACATTATGTATGTAGGACCATACAGTGATCCCTCGGTTAATGAGCGCCTCAGTTAACGAAATTTCGGTTAATGAATTACCTTCCATAAGATTCTTAACTTCAGTTCAATCCCTCGATTAACGAATTCCTTACGAGCGCCCCTCAACATGTTTTCTCTTACACACTAGCTGTCGTATTAGTCCGCCAATACAGTAATCGGTTCTAGGGCTTAAATTCCTTACTATTTAAAGAAATCTAGAAAGGCGATTTCAATCCAGGTTAAACAGGAAATTATTAAGAAACATGAAGAAGGCATTAGAACAAATGTGCTTAGCAAAGAATATGGCATGTCGACATCAACTGTGTCGACAATTCTTTCACAGAAAGACAAATTCAAGGAAGTGAAAGTGAGAGACAAATCTACCAGAGTGTTTAAAGGTAGATCCCTAATAGCAGAAACAGAGAGGTTACTTCTAATTTGGATTAGGGAAAAACAGATTAAAGGTGATTCAGTTTCGACCGAATTTATTTGTGAAAGAGCCAGGGAGATTTACGAACATTTAAAGGCAGATCAACCTGGTTTTTCAGGCACAGAGTTTGAAGAGTTTAGGGCCAGCAAGGGCTGGTTCGAAAAATTTAAGGAAAAAAAGTGACATTTTTAGTGTTGGCTGCTAGTGCTGATAAGGAAGGGGCACCAAAAATTTTAGTGGAATTTAAAGAACTGGTGGATGAAGAAAATTATCTTCCACAGCAAGTGTTCAATGTGGACGAAACTGGGCTGTTCTGGAAAAAGATGCCCAAAAGGACATTCATCACCAGAGATGAAGCCTCTTTACCTGGGCATAAACCCATGAAAGACCATCTCACTCTATTGCTTGGTGCCAATGCTTCAGGGGATTTCCGACTGAAGCCTATGCTTGTCTACCACTCTGAGAACCCCAGGGTGTTCAAGCAACAAAAAGTGGTAAGAGGACGGCTTGGAGTTTATTGGAAGTCCAACCGTAAGGCATGGGTGACAAGACAGCTCTTTAATGAATGGGCTTTTGAGGTGTTCTGCCCTTCTGTGAAGCGCTACTTAACCACCAATGAACTTCCTTTAAAGGCTCTTCTCCTTATGGATAATGCCCCTGGTCATGACCCTCAACTTGCCAGCACTTTGGAGTCTCAATTTGACCTTGTCAAAGTGTTGTTTTTGCCTCTCAACACTACATCAATCATACAGCCAATGGACCAGGATGTGATCAGCAACTTTAAGAAGCTGTACATGAAGAAAATGTTCAGGAGGTGTCATCAAGTATCTTCTACTGATCCTGAACTAACACTGGCACAGTTCTGGAAGACACAATTTAACATCCTGGAGGCTGCAAAATTGATTGTGTCCTCATGGCAAGAAGTCTCCACTAGATCCCTCAATTCTTCATGGAAAGCACTGTGGCCATCAGTAGTCTATGATTTTGAGGGATTTGAGGAAGAAACAGAGTTGGACCAGGAGATTGTGTCCATTGGTCAGTCATTGGGCCTTGAAGTGGAGGAGGATGATGTAGAAGAGCTTGTGATGTCTCATGAGCAGGAACTTACTCCTGAAGACTTGCAGCAACTAGATGAGATGTTAGAGGCTGACAGTGGTGAAGAGGAAAAGGAAAGTGATGACCATATTTCAACTTCAGATTTGAAAGATGTTATTCATTACTGGGAGAAGTTCAGGAAACTGGCTTCAAGGCACCCTAATGTGGAAAAAACAGAACTTGCCTTGTGTAATGTTGAGGACACAGTGGTCTCCTTCTTCAAACATCAGTTAATGATGAGGAGTAGAGATGCCCCACAAACCAAAATTGACAGTTTCTTCACTAAAAGGCAGCAGGAAACAGATGCTAGCCCTCAGCCTTCCACTTCAAGAAGGAGAGAGGATGTTCCTGCTGGAGAATTTGTCAGTCCAGAGGGTCCTGACATTTTCATGGAAGGTGACTCACCTTCCAAGAAGCAGTAAAATGCTTCTCCTCCACCTCCACTTCCTTCTCTTCTCCCTTCTCCTCCTCCACCTCCCACTTCAAATTCACATCATCATCATCATCATCATCCAGGAGCCTTCTACATACACACCTCAAAGTAAGTGTACTTTACTACCTTTTTTGTTGACTTTATGCAATTTTTCGTGAGCTGGAACCAATTACCCAAAAACCCATTAACACAATGGTTTCGGTTAACGAGCAACCTTCTGGAACGAATTGTGCTCGTTAACCAAGGGACCACTGTATGTGCATGTAACTGAATAAAAAAATTATGAAGAAAGTTCAGTTTATCTACCAGAATTTACAATAAGAGTTGAAAAATAAGCATAACATAAATCTTGCTGGCGCACAGGGAAATGTTTATTAATTTTACGTTTTTGACCCAATGATAATTATTTACAGTGTGTGTGTGTGTGTTTTACGACCTGTGGAGTAATGGTCAGAATTCTCGTCTCGCAGGCGAGCAGACCCGAGTTCGATCCTCGGGCCTGGTGAAACTGTGGGCAAGTTTCTTACGCCAATTGCCTCTGTCTACCGCAGCAGTAATTGGGAACATGATGTTAATCGATTTGCAGATCACATTCCAGGGTAATGGTTAGCCAGTGCAGTTGGCGAGTTGTTCGGTCTTCTCGGACTATTCCTTGACATTGGGTCATGCAGCTCGTTAACTTAGGGTGTAGTTGTTGTATTGGCCACAGCTTCTGCACTAAACCTTACTTAGGCATCTCCAGATTTCCTTTCATTTTTAGGACAATAAGTCGAACTAAATGGTGGAGTTTGCGACATTACTACATAAGCGTTTTTTCCGGGGACGAGACAAAACGCGATATACGCGATTTTGTTCAAAATCACAGTATAGTTACTCCTGAGCATGCTGATTCCGATCCTATCATCGACAGTTCGATTGCGGAATAATTAGTGGTCGTAATGATGCTTGGAATATTTTAATGAAATTTTTCTCAATGCTTATTTCAGTACTCGCCAACTATTGGTTTCTCAGGTGATTGGGTGGTGTTGTTATATTTTTCTGGATGCACTTAATTACAGAAATTAATCCCACCAAATTTCAAGTCTCAGAGAAAATCATATTTGGGTGAAAAAACTCGTATGGGTTCCCCCTTACTCGTTTTTTCCAGGGTCGAGACAAAACTCGATATACGCGATTTTGTTCAAAATCACAGTATAGGTACTCTTGAACATGCTGATTCCGATCCTATCATCGACAGTTCGATTGCGGAATAATTAGTTATCATAATCATGCTTGGAAGATTTTAATGAAATTTTTCTCAATGCTTATTTCAGTACTCGCCAACTATTGGTTTCTCAGTGATTGGGTGGTGTTTTTCTGGATGTACTTAATTACTGAAATTAATCCCACCAAATTTCAAGTCTGAGAGTATACTGCCAGCCTATGGTCACTAATCCTAAGGGGGAATACTTTAATCTAATCATAATTTCTAAGGGTCGCTGCCACCAGACCCCCTCTGGACAGTATGTCACTCGTTAGGTAGCGGGGAGAGTGGACTAGGCATTGGGTTAGGTTTTCCATTGACCAGATCGATAAGGGGAAAGAAGGGTGAAACCATAACATGTCTTAATTAATTTATTCCTTATAAAGCATACTGGTAAAAAACATACAAATGAATTGGTCTTCCTCAGAAGAACAACGAAAATGTTGGTTACCCAGATGGGCACCAGACGTCTTACATTAATGGCGTGTCATCCACATACTTATTGCATAACAATCTGTGACCACCTTCCAAAAATTTCCGGAATTTTTTCAAAAATTTTCCAAAAATTTTCCCAAATTTTCCGAAAATTTTCAGAAAATTCTCAAAAATTTTCCAAAAATTTCCCAAAATTTTCAGGAATTTTTTCCAAAATTTTCCAAAAATTTTCAGAAATTTTTCAAAAAATTTCTGAAATTTTTCCAAAATTTTTCAGAAAATTTTCCAAAAATTTCCGAAATTTTTCCAAAATTTTCCAAAACTTTGCAAAAATTTTCAGAAATTTGCAGAAATTTTTCCAAAATTTTCCAAAAATTTTCAGAAATTTTCCGAAAATTTTCCAAAATTTTCTGAAAATTTTCTGAAAATTCCCAACAATTTTCGAAATTTTTCCAAACTTTTCAGAAAATTTTCAGAAAATTTCCAAAAATTTTCTAAAAATTTTCCAAAATATTCCGAATTCCAAAATTTTTCCAAAATTTTCCAAAATTTTCCGAAATTTTTCCAATATTTTCAGAAAATTTTCAGAAAATTCCCAAAAATTTTCCCAAATTTTCAGAAAATTTTCAGAAATTTTCCCAAATTTTCCGAAAATTTTCCCAAATTTTCCGAAAATTTTCCCAAATTTTCCAAAAATTTTCAGAAATTTTCAGAAAATTTTCCAAAAATTTCCGGAATTTTTTCAAAAATTTTCCAAACATTTTCCCAAATTTTCAAAAATTTTCCAAAAAATTCCCAAAATTTTCCAAACATTTCCGAAATTTTTCCAAAATTTTCCAAAAAATTTCCCAAATTTTTCCAAAATTTTGGAAAATCTGGGGAAATTTTTGAAAAAGCTGGGGAAATTTCTGAAAAATCTAGGGAATTTTCTGAAAAATCTAGGGAATTTTTTGGAAAATCTAGGGAATTTTTTGGAAAATCTGGGGAAATTTCCAAAAATTTTCCAAAAATTTCAACAAATTTTCCAAAAATTTAAAAAATTTCCCCAGATTTTCCAAAAATTTCCCTAGAGTTTTCAGAAATTTCCCTAGATTTTCCAAAAATTCCCCTAGATTTTTCAGAAATTTCCCTAGATTTTCGCAAATTTTTCCAAAAATTTTCGCAAATTTTTCGAAAATTTCCCAAATTTTTCAAAAATTTTCCCAAATTTTACGAAAATTTTCAAAAATTTTCCAAAAAATTCCCAAAATTTTCCAAAAAATTCCCAAAAATTTCCGAAATTTTTCCAAAATTTTCCAAAAAATTTCCCAAATTTTTCCAAAATTTTGGAAAATCTGGGGAAATTTTTGAAAAAGCTGGGGAAATTTCTGAAAAATCTAGGGAATTTTCTGAAAAATCTAGGGAATTTTTTGGAAAATCTAGGGAATTTTTTGGAAAATCTGGGGAAATTTCCAAAAATTTTCCAAAAATTTCAACAAATTTTCCAAAAATTTAAAAAATTTCCCCAGATTTTCCAAAAATTTCCCTAGATTTTTCAGAAATTTCCCTAGATTTTCCAAAAATTCCCCTAGATTTTTCAGAAATTTCCCTAGATTTTCGCAAATTTTTCCAAAAATTTTCCAAAATTTTTCGAAAATTTCCCAAATTTTTCAAAAATTTTCCCAAATTTTCCGAAAATTTTCAAAAATTTTCCAAAAAATTCCCAAAATTTTCCAAAAAATTCCCAAAAATTTCCGAAAATTTTCCAAAATTTTCCAAAAAATTTCCCAAATTTTTCCAAAATTTAGGAAAATCTGGGGAAATTTTTGAAAAAGCTGGGGAAATTTCTGAAAAATCTAGGGAATTTTCTGAAAAATATAGGGAATTTTTTGGAAAATCTAGGGAATTTTTTGGAAAATCTGGGGAAATTTCCAAAAATTTTCCAAAAATTTCAACAAATTTTCCAAAAATTTAAAAAATTTCCCCAGATTTTCCAAAAATTTCCCTAGATTTTTCAGAAATTTCCTTAGATTTTCCAAAAATTCCCCTAGATTTTTCAGAAATTTCCCTAGATTTTCGCAAATTTTTCCAAAATTTTTCGAAAATTTTCCGAAAATTTCCCAAATTTTTCAAAAAATTTGGAAAATCTGGGGAAATTTTTGAAAAAGCTGGGGAAATTTATGAAAAATCTAGGGAATTTTCTGAAAAATCTAGGGAATTTTTTGGAAAATCTAGGGAATTTTTTGGAAAATTTTGGAAAATTTCGAAAATTTTTGGAAAATTTCTGTAAATTTTTGGAAAATTTTCGGAAAATTTGGGAAATTTTCTGAAAATTTGGGAGAAATTTTTGGAAAATTCTGGACAATTTTCTGAAAATTTCTGAAAATTTTTGGGAATTTTCTGAAAATTTTCTGAAAAATTTCGGAAAATTTGGGAAAATTTTTGGAAAATTTTTCAAAAAATTCCGGAAATGTTTGGAAAATTTTCGAAAATTTTTGGGAATTTTCTGAAAATTTTCTGAAAATATTGGAAAAATTTCGGAAAATTTTGGAAAATTTCCGGAAAATTTTGGAAAATTTTGGAAAAAATTCGGAAAATTTCGGAAATTTTTTTGGAAAATTCTGGACAATTTTCTGAAAATTTCGGAAATTTTTTGGGAATTTTCTGAAAATTTTCTGAAAATTTGGGAACATTTTTGGAAAATTTTGGAAACTTTTCGGAAAATTTTCGAAAATTTTTGGGAATTTTCTGAAAATTTTCTGAATATTTTGGAAAAATTTCGGAACATTTTGGAAAATTTTTGGAAATTTTCTGAAATTTTTGGGAAAAATTCAGAAAATTTTTGGAAATTTTCTGAAAATTTATTGAAAATTTGGGAAAATTTTCGGAAAATTTTGGATATTTTTGGGAAAATTTTGGAAAATTTTCGGAAAATTTTTGGAAAATTTGGGAAAAATTTCGGAAATTTTTGGAAAATTTTCTGAGAATTTGAGAAAATTTTTGGAAAATTTTTGAAAAAATTCCGGAAATTTTTGGAAAATTTTCTGAAAATTTCTGAAATTTTTTGGAAAATTTTGGAAAATTTTTGAAAAAATTCGGAAATTTTGGAAAAATTTGGGAAAATTTGGGAAAATTTTTGGGAATTTTCTGAAATTTTTCGGAAAATTTGGCCAAATTTTGGAAAAATTTCTAAAATTTTGGAAAAATTTCTGAAAATTTTGGAAAATTTTTGGGAATTTTCTGAAAATCTATCGACTTTTCGGGAAAGTAGATAACCAACTTTCCCGGAAAGTAGATATTTCCCATTTTTTATGATACAAATTTCCCGTTTTCTATGATAATCTACTTCACAAAATTAGGTAATATTTCCCCCAAAATTCGAAAATCTACTTCCACGAAAAGTCGATAATCTACTTTCCCGAGAAGTAGAAAATCTGTCTACTTTTCGGGAAGTAGACAACCAACTTTCCCGGAAAGTAGATATTTCCCATTTTTTATGATACAAATTTCCCGTTTTCTATGATAATCTACTTCGCAAAATTAGGTAATATTTCCCCCAAAATTCGAAAATCTACTTTCCTGAAAAGTCGATAATCTACTTTCCCAAAAAGTAGAAAATCTGTCTACTTTTCGGGAAAGTAGATAACCAACTTTCCCGGAAAGTAGACATTTCCCATTTTTTATGATACAAATTTCCCGTTTTCTATGATTATCTACTTTGCAAAATTAGGTAATATTTCCCCCAAAAGTCGAAAATCTACTTCCCCAAAAAGTCGATAATCTACTTTCCCGAAATGTAGAAAATCTATCTACTTTTCGGGAAAGTAGATAACCAACTTTCCCGGAAAGTAGATATTTCCCATTTGTTATGATACAAATTTCCCGTTTTCTATGAATGCCTACAGCTGGGCTCTAGCCGCAAGACTCCGGCTAGTCTAGCACCTCGGTGTACGTTATAAGCCGCTTGGACTGGGCGGCTGCTCTCACATCCACAAGAAAAATTATACCGTACAGTAAGTTCTTTCTGTTTAATATATAGGGGTCTTGAGGGTGGAGTCTCGTGGCTAGGAAGTTAGGTAAGGTTAGGTAGGTTACTTTGATGTGATTGGTGAGGTCTTTAAGAACGCTTCTGCTGCTTATTTTCTTATCAACTAAGGTTAGGTTAAATTTAAAGAAATAACCAATTTTTAACACATTTGCCAAAAATACGAGTGTCCACTATAAAACACAGTGAAATTGTGGCATTTTTAAAAGTGTTTTCTATGAAAAATCTGCGGTAGGTTAGTCATCAATAATTACCCGGGAAAAATATAATATATTGTGTAACGAGCAATATAAAAAATATAGTTTTCATAAAATGAGGTGTAATAGAAATTGTGTGTTTCATATAGTATATTACAGGCTTTATTGTCCATGTAATTAATCACATTTCATGGTATTCATCAACGTCAAATCATATATTTTTTATACATTTATCGGTTGTCTAT
>NW_024712526.1:2948245-2998637 GCF_018991925.1 Homarus americanus | reverse complement strand
TACAAGTCCGCACATAAAGGGGTCGTATAACCTGATTGCAGACTCTCATCCTAGCTCCAGTGGAAATGCAGCAGCTACTCAGACGCACTCCAGTTGATCACCTCTTCAAGGCCAGCGCCATTTGAGTAAGTCTGGAGGGGGGGGGTGTTACTAACCCCTCCAGACCCAGCACTACGGCTAACGCCATCTATTGTCTGATCTACCCACCCAGCACCACGAGCAACGCCCATCTTAGGGGACGACACGAAGTATGACTTGCCTTTTAAGTTACCAATTCGAGGTTTCTCCATATCCCCATGTTTCACCTCAAAGCCTCTTTGTCAGCTCCAATTCGAGGAGAGGACTTGGCTCTGGGAAGTGACCACAGGATCATCTATCCTCTAAACCCACGCGGCAGTGACCACTCACCGCCTCTCTACAATACTCAGCCTTTACTCGTCAGCCATCTCAGCTCCTCACTTAAGTACTTATATGTTGTATTAACTCCCCCTTAATGTCCACTTCAGCTCAAGATTGTTTTATGTTATTAATATGTACATACTCGTTAATGTTTAGGTTTTTAATGTTAATACATGGAACAATAGAAGTACCTACCGTGTTACCATTAATGGTGAAGTAAAAACGAAATAGATTGGGAACGCCATTGTATGTAAGTGCGTATATGTGAAAACATCGTCATTTCTCTTCATAAGAATACGAAAGCAACATTTATTACTGTTCATATATGTTTTAAATAATACTTACTAATGTAAAACAAAAATTCTACTCACAAATGGTGGTAAAGTCTAAAACATAAGGACAGCCAATGATGTGTGAGTTTTTACTCGGATGATTTCGTCAATCAGGTTCAACTCGGGCTGAAGCTGAAGCTTTCCATAAAGATATCATAGCTGTTGCTGAACCTGAAGTTGTTGCTGAAGCTGCTTATGATGCTGAATTTGATGGTGTACCTGAAGTTGGTGGTTTATGTACAGGTCAAGTGTGTTTTTCACGTCCCTGTTAATTTTAATGCTTCGTTCTGTTAATGGATCCACTTCAGAAAATAATATTATGTTCATTGCTTGCTCCATATAATATCCACAGACCTCTCACCTTTTTCATATCGTTTTAACACATCTTTTAGTTTTTGAACCAGCTCTATCATGTCTTGCTCTCTTGTTCATGTTGAATAGGGACACAAAAAATGACCTAAGAAACCTGAGAATGTTTTTCTCCTTTTCTTGTTCAGATGCGTGAAAACAAAGGTCCCGCCAGCTGCGATTGTTTATACTAGCGATGCTGGCGTCACTCTCACAAGCCCGGCAGCCTCCGTGTGGAAAGCGTGATTTTTGTATAATACATATCGGGATTTAGTTATTATTTATATGAAAATGTAATTTTACTTTATTTTTTGTAATATTTTTGTCGTAAATACGAAGAAAATAATGGTGTAAATTGAATGGAGTCCTAAATTAAATTAACCAAGGTCTTAAATATGAATCGTCATTAGTAGAACCGTTATTGTGGGAGGCTTTCCTGTAGTTAATGGATGTAGATGTGCTTGAGTCAAAATGAAACTGTTATCAATAATGTTCTTAATATATTTATCATTTGTCTTTCACTTTGAGGGACTACACTTAATTTCCAGTAGAGTTCCTTTGGTGTTTTATCCTAATTTATGAGCTTATGTGCTGGCACTCGGCTTGTTATGTAAGTCGTCCTCTCATGCTTGTATTTTTGTCTGACGATTCATGAGGTATCCTTAGTTTAATCAAATTAATGGCATGAAAAATTACAGAATTTATTTGTAACTTTAGAGTGGAATTATTTTTAATGGTTTATATACTAAGTTAGTGTGAAAACTGCATGAATTAAGTTAATCTAGTTAACTGGTGTTTAATTCTTGCCACCCCTTATTTGGAATGCAAAATTGAATAGATGAAGTTAAAGTTAATAGTGTGGAATTATTTTTCACTTTATGTATGGAAAGGTAATAAAAATACTTTTGCATGTAAAATATATATTATTGAATTTTTTTTTTAAATATATGTACTGTACTGTATATAAACAGTGGGGTCTCATCTTGCGTGGGTATATTGTACTGATACACGTCCACGCATCGGATATCCGCACTAGTAATGCCATTTAACAGTTGTTAAAATTGCTTTATGTACTGGACTTGTCAAACCTTTACTCTAGAATGACTTTGGGTAACCAACTTGACCTTCCAAAAATGACAAATAATGTCACATTAAGTGCATCTACAGTACATTATTAAATAAATTGTGATACTCCATGGCCTCCACCGAATAGTGGAGGTATGGGAAGCTCTGGGAGACAATGGGATCTGAGGCAGGGGGTGAAGGCTAGTCAGATTCAGAGCCTTCAAAATCAACTGCAGACATTTGTAAAGCAACTTAAGCTTCATCACCAATCTCCAAAGTGGTAGGGTCATTGTCACTGAATTCTCCTTGATCTTCTTCACATTGTTGAGGCATAAAACAGGTGGTGATGAGAGTTTGGCAGCAGTGTTTAATAAATTCCTGGTAATGTTGTCTGTAAGGTTCCACCAGACTGTCTAACTGTGCACGGAGTTCATCACTGCGTTGCAGGCTGGGCTCAACACGTTAAATCATCCTTGAGTTCTTCAACCTTGCTGAGAACTTTTGTCACCTGCTGCTGAGTCATGCCTCCTTTGGTCTGCTCTGGTACCACCACACCACTAACACTTCCTTCTGCTGTCTCAAAATCACTCGTCATCTTCCGTCTTCTGTAGCATGCTGTCCAGTGAAGTGGATTCCCCTGTCTCTTCAATAACTTCCATCACATTGTTCAAATTCACCTCACTAAAGCTTGCAGATGCCATTTGCCTCATCATCACCACCACACTTGCCACATTCTCTTAACAACACTTGAGTGTTCGTCACATCACCTGCCACAGGCTACCGTTGTCTCCCGCCATGCTCCAACCAAGTTACCAAGTTATTAGCTGCAGTATGCACGCTGAACTCCTTCCAAAACTTGAACACATTATCCCCTGGCACTTCTTGTAATGTGATAAAACATATACCATAATAGGCTGATCATAAGAGAATGTAATACAGGTAATGTGAATAAATAAAAATAAACTGGGCAAATGTGGCACAACTAGTCCCCCCACCCCTTTACGGAGAGAGGAATAACTGAACAGGGAAGAAATTACGTATGTAGAGAACAGTACAGTACAATTCCTTCTGATTCAGCTTGTTTTATTTGAAGTCAAATTATATACTGTATTGTATTTTGTTGTATTATTTAATGCTGTATGTTATTTATGATGAAACATACACCATAATAGGCAGATCATATGAGAATATAATACAGCTCCTCCCCGACTTACGACCTACTCGACTTACGACCACCCGCACTTACGACCTGCCTCAGTCGTACCAAAATTTGGTCAAATTACATCTTTTCGAATCCCAACCTCAGTACACAGACAAAATTTTTGTTTGTAATTCACTTTAAAATGGCTGGCAAGTGTAAAAGTGAGAGTTTTGTGGTGCTGAGAAGAAAAAGAGACACCCATTTTAGATTTTCTATTTATTATTTAAGCATTTTTTACTTTAGACCATTTCAACTTACAACCTGGATTTGGGTCCCTAACTCCGTCGTAAGTCGGGGAGGAGCTGTACAGGGTAATGAATAAATAAAAACAAACTGGTGAACGAGGCAATAGCTAGTCCCCCCCCCCCCCATTCCAGCGCATTTAGGTATGGTGTCATCTCTTGATATTGGGGTCAATAAATTCAGTTCTAATTAACTTAAGTTAGAAACACCATTTTTTTACCCAAATAATCCTGATTAGTTAACTAAAAGTTTGGTTAAATAAATATATTAAATAAATAAATCTGCATGATACAGGTGTGCGAGGTGCACACACTCGGTTGAGAGAGAAACGATAAGCAACCCTTTGGTGGGGGGGGGGGGGCACTGCATCACCCCTCAACCTTCTCACTGTACTCCCTGCCTCTACCACCTCGACTCTACCTTCCATAATTATTTAAGTAAATAAGAAAAAAGAATGAGATAAGGTAAGAGAAATTGTGTAAAGAAATAAAATGAAAAATAGAAAGAAGTAGAGTAATTAAAGAGTAATAAAAAGTTGAGATAAGAAGGAAACCATGTCTGTGGGAAAAAAAAATATTTTTCCTCATTCTCTCATGTTAGTGATTTGACATTTACCCCGGTATGCAATATCAGGTCACCCATTGTATATATATAAACTCTTCTCTCATTTGTGGTGAAGGTGGGCTGAGGGATTAGTGGTCTCATATTACTGACCTGATGCATTGTCAGGATAAGGAATTAGCTGGTCTCATGACCTGAAGATGTCTTGAATAAAGACGAAATTAATATACAGTAATGTACTGTACAGTAGTTCAGTTCATTAAAAAAAAAATATTTTTATAAAATATATTACCATTAATGGGGATACTGTACAATGATCTAATCAGATTTAATATAGGCCTAGCGAGAGTTAATAGGTACAAGAGATGACACCATGTGTAAACGTTCTGAAGGAGGTGGGGGGGGGTGGGATTGGCTGTTGGCATGTTTGTCAGGTTGTTTTTATTTATGCATTACAGTACTGATACATCATAAAAATAATGTCCAATAACTAAAATCACCAAGTATGGGGCTAAGTAACCAAAAGATCACAAGATTAAAGCTATACTGCTACCCGCACTACCCAATGTTTTCCGTGTAAACTATAACTATGATTACATTTCAACCAATTGTGTAAGCGATAACTGTGCACGTGTTACCCACATAAAATGAGACCCCAATGTGAGTGTGTGTAGATTTTCAAAAATTTGCCTGATGTTGTAAATGGATTTTCAGGTTCCTTTGTGACTTCATTTACTACTTGTCCTTAAAGCAAGATAGATCTCGTTCAGCTTTCATCCATGTCCCAACTCTCCGCAAATTTCTGGCACAAGATATTTCTGCTGCCATTGCTGCTGCCATCAAGGAAATGTACAAACAAATTGTTCAGAAAGATCATCAAGGAGGAGAGGAAAAGCTCAATAGAGTGTCTCCTACAATTAACAAGTGGGATGAGAATGCTGCCAGGGAAAATGAAGTACTACCAGATGAGAAAATATCTGTAGCTGTCTGACTACTGGATGCTATTATCACTTTCCTCACTCTCGGGGTCTTCACGTGTAAATGTGTGTAGGTATGAAGTTTTTTTTTTTTTGTGGTCCAGGGTCTTCATACTTATTAATGCATATGAAATTGGAACCTGAATGGAAAATTTTCAGAGTGCAGGTGGGACCCGAGAGTGTTAATATTTCACAGCTCGGTGCATGTAAGTGTTGCATTATTAGAGTAAGATTACATTGTGTGGCCTTTTTTCTGCCTTTTATGTTTTTGGGTTTGTTTTTTCTCTTGGTCAACTGTGATAGATATATTATTGACCAAGAAAAGATATGCTGTTGGAAACAATCACAACATTCCAACTGCTACAGGAAATAATTTTGAACTTACCAGAGGATAGGTTAGAGGTTCATTAAAATTATTGTAGTCATTTTGCCCTTATAATTTTTTTATTTTTTGTGCATATATATTTTCATACCATGGGTACCTATTTTAGAAATTTTACTTATAAGATATACAAAATAGTAATATAAATTCCTAGAATAAATGAATATTATAGTAGTTAAAATATATACAGTACTGTATTATTAATGCAGTATATGTATGTTTGTCTACAGTAAAGACTGGGTTAATTTCTTATTGATTGATGTCCTGTTCATTGTGGCAGTTTCATAGGAGTATTATTTTCATGGAACACACCACTATTAAGTTGAATGCAAGCCTCAACAACCAGATCAATATATCCCACTAACATTTGTCATCTTCTGCTGCCACACTTCAATAGTTTTGATAAATACATTAAAAATCTGTTGAAACAACTAACATTCATGGGGTTACATTACTGGAAAACACAAAGGATGGTGATTCCCAGATGTTGAAGCAAAATCCTATGAGAAAAGGGAAATTTGGTTCCTGGCTGAAAAATTAGCCCCATAGCTTGTCCTATAGGGCCAACATGTTACCACAGGATCTGGTCAACACAAAGTCTTCCGTGCAGAATGACAATTTTTATTTTTTTATTTATTTATTTTTTTAGATTTTCATCAAAAATTCTAAACAAATTAGTGGCATTTTACTGTACAGTCACACCTCTAGAGAGTGTGTCTCTAAAATCCAAATATTTTTCATATAGTATACTGTACTGTATAAACTATGACTTAAAATTTTGTCTCCAACAGAATTTCAAGCTTCCAAAGTTCAGTTGTTTGGTAGAGCAGTAAATTTGGGTAAATTATGTTTCACATCTGCAAACACCATTTTCTCACCTTGTGCATTTTGATTAGGTATTCTTCCATACTTTAGGTTTCAGTAGTGTTTGGTTTGTTCTAATGTCACAGCACTAGATAAATATTTAGTAAATTTTGGCCATGAAGAGCTTATGATGGTACAGCAGTAACATGATTATGTCTCACCACTGTGTCATGGCCAGAGATAATTGTGGGAAGGGTGCAATCTAGTGTGACCCCACCAAACATTGCACTGAACAATGATGGTCATAAAATAGTAACAAGCAATAGACCGACCGACCAACCAAATGGATAATAAGCTGATAAATAGTGAAAGTGAAGAATATCATATTCTTTTATGCCCACTGACATCATTGCTTCTTGCCACATATGGTTGTTCCTGGTTTAGTTGTGTTTTAAATTTGAATACACTTTTACAAAAAAAATAAATTTTTTTTGCTTGGCTATACAATACTTTATTGTAGGTGTAAAAACTTAACAACGATTAGTGTAAACATAGAAGTTAATGGATTCCAGGTATACATGTGTGCTTGTTAAGAGTTGTGTAGACAGCAGCAGTCAGGCCTGCTGATTGACCACCTAGCTAGCTGCCCAATGAATTCAATCTTCAGTAATAATAGACTTGTTGAGCTGTGCTGATGCATCCATCACATTGCTGCTATTATCTGTCATTGCAGTCTTGGCAATAGTTGTGGGTTTAATGTGTTAGAATATTAGTGCAGAGAATTAAGAGACAGCTTAGAATAGGAAAACTCAAGGATGAAGAGATGTGTGGGGACAGTGGAACTACAGTCTTGAACACCAATGACAGGCCTGCATACTGTACTAATATGCTTTTGTTTATTTTATAGCACATTCATGTCATTTTATAATGCCTAATTTCATCTGAAATGGCACTCTTTTGCTGGTCTTGACACAAGGTGTGCATGGCAAAGTACTGGCAGTTCTTTCTGTGGCTATCGTGCACAATTTGGGGTACAGTAATTTCTAAAGTAATTCTGTATACACTACTGTACATATACTGTACATAAACAACTGTCATTCCTATAAGGAACTTGAAGTAAATATTACTGGAAATTATGGTTTCCTGTCCTGTTTTGATGCCATCGTCTCAGTAGTTAATGTAAATAAAGAGCACACATGCTGTCATAGTGGGCTGTCAGGATGTACAGATACTGTCCTGTAGACACATTGCACTGTGGGTGCTTATTTTACAAAAGCTCAGCAGAACTTTTAGACATTGGTTTTTAAAAGATGTTAGTTTCTCAGAACTTTTTCCTTTTTATGGGCAAAATGTTTTGATAATTTATGTATGATCATTTTTATAGTATGTAGCGCTACATCTCATGTTATTTAGAACTGAGGTCACATATTATATTTCACATGTTTGGTCCAAAAGGATATGGTCACATATTTAACATTTTTAGTCCAAAAATATATTGTGCTTCATATAGAAATTACTTAGACAAGACAGAACTTGTACAAGTTATGGATTCACTTTAAGTATTTTTACTTGTTACAAATGGATGCTTTTTATTGTGGTTTTATTTATTCATAAATATAGTAGTGTAGATTTTGCATTTATTCTACTGATGGTAAATTTTTTAGCATTGTTTCCCAAAGCAATTAGAGGTATGTCAGCTTAATGTGTTATGAAGTTGATGAGCATATAGTTGATTGGTCTACCTGTAAAATGAATTAAAATATTTCCTTAAAAGTTTGCAAAATCTTACTTGGCATTAATAAGCTTATTAGCCTTAATGTAGTCCACCACTAAAAATTTTGAGAAGTTAAATTTGTGTGTGTGTGTGATTTTAAAAGAAAATTTTATTTATATTATAATTATATAGTACTGTACAGATATACCTCGGTAACCGATGCATGTGCGGACTGCGAAAAGTCAACGAACAGGGAATCGGTGATTTTCAAAGCAATTGATCCCATATGAATACAGTATAACAAATTCAGGAGGATAGGGACCAGCCACCCCCAAAAACTCCCATCCACCCTTGATATACAGTATCTCATTCAGACTGTCAAGCAAAAAAAAGCAGTTTTTTTTTTCTAAAAACCAGTTTTTGTGATATAGTCCAGAATGTGACGTCTAGCTTTATACCTAGGTGTGATAATGCCTAGCAATAACTCGCCAGGCCAACATACAGGCAATTAAAACATCTAATAATTACTTAATACGTAATATTAGGAGGACACGTCTCTACCTGGCATTTAATTGCAATTCTCAATACCCCCTCCCTCGCCCTCCATCATACGCATTGCTACCGTCATCTCTTGCCCTAGAGTGAGCAGTAAACAAATGTCAACTCTCGGGGGGTGGAGATGGGCGGGATGTCGACGTCGCATTCTGGAACATATCACAAAAATTGGTTTTTAGAAAAAAAAACTTCTTTTTGTTCAATCCAGAATGCGACATCTAGCTTTGATTACCCAAGCAGGAGGTGGAGAGGGAGGTGATATTGCATATAAGGCTCCTCTAGCTTAGGTCCAGATTATAATTATAAACTTTTTTTTTAATATTTTCCAATATTAGGAACATTTACCGGAAGGTAAAATGTTAATTTACATATCCCAATTAGGATACTCACTTTACTCTGAAGAGGAAGAAGGTCCTGGTTGTGGTGATTAACTAGATGGGGGAGGGGACCCCAGCACCACCACATGTGAAGCATCTTTCAGAGATAGATGAAGATAGCTGTTTTGAAAGGTTTTTGAAGATTTCTAAAAGCTCACTTCTTTGATTTAACTGAAGCTCATATCCCGCAGAAAGGCCACAAACCCTGCATATTTCCTGGTGTCATGTGCCAAAAATTTCTTGCCAGGGTCTACTTGACTCACTAACTGAGATAAATATTTTGTCATTGACTAGGAGACAATTTCTTACCATCCCCGGATGAGAAAAAATAGGGGCCCCGATTAGGGAATCTGATTAACCATTCTTGAAGATTCCTAACTGGGCACAATATATGAGGAACCCTTGTCTCCTCCATAAGCAGTTTTATCCTGATTGGTTGAGCTTGAAAATCCTCCCTTTTATTTTTTCTTAGGATCTCCGTAGGAAAAAGGGTGACATCTTCCTCAGAAAATACCAATAATGATGGATTATTGGAAATTGAAATCAGCTCACTGATTCTCATACCTGTTGCTATTGCTAGAAGGAAGGCTGCCTTCTGGAGCAATCTTTCCTTGTTCAGATTTATACATTGTAATTAGGCCCCATGAGAAATTTAGTAACTTTATCTTGAGACCAAGGTGGGAAATAGGCCGAGGGGGTCTCTGAATGAAAAAGGACAATCTGAGCATTTGATAAATTCTTGTGTTCAAAGTAATATTAAAACCCCATGCCAGAGGGTCAACCAATGCTGATTTATAAGATACAATTGTCGATCTTTGAAGGCCTTTAACTCTGAACAGAAAATCTAAAAATTCTAACACAACTGTTTCCGACAATGTGATTGGAGTCGTTAACCTGATAAATTGTTGAAAAAGTTTCCAAGCTTTCTCATAATGCATAGAAGTTTGGGGTCTATGACCTGCTATCACTTGGTTAACTATATAGGTATTACCCAACAATCTATTTAAACATTTTTTTAGAAACTCCAAGTGTGAAATGCCAAGGATATCTCGAACTGAGGGTGCAGTACCTGTTCTAGAGATCCCTGTTGCAATTGTACTGGATGCGGGCAACAGATCCAGACACCACGGTTGTAGGATCCAATATGGTACAATTAAGAGGACCTTCCCTTGGAAGGATCTGTGTTTGTGAACCACTTTGAGCAACATTTTCACAGGTGGGAACAGATAGATTGAATTCCAATGGTTCCAATCTATGAGTAGAGCATTTCCTCAAAGATGTGATCGTTCCAGAGATGTTTAAGATGGCATCTTGTGATTGTTTTGTGAGGCAAAGAGATCTATTTGTTGAGTCCCAAACCTCCTCACTAGATTCTTGAACTTCACTATCTTTAGGGACCATTCTGTTTCCGTTGATGCTGGCCTGAGATGGGACAAAGCATCTGCCCAATTGTTTTGTACTCCCGGTATGTGAGTTGCTTTGAGGTAAAGTGTTTGTGTTACACAAACATAAATATATATATATATATATATATATATTTTTTTTTTTAGCGTTTTAGAAGTGGCCAAGATCTGGTTGAGCCTTGATGATTGAGACAAAACACTGCCGCTCTATTGTCCATGGCAAACAGAATCGTTATGTTTTTGAAATTTGTGTTTGCCAACAAAAAGAACAGGAATACTGCTAATTCTTTTATTTTTGATGTGTTTGTCCCAAAGGGAGTTGCTCTACTTCCCTTGACGGAACTCTCCTTTTGAGGAATGGTATCCCCATCCTATTTCGGACGTGTCTGCACAAACGACCAAGTTTGTTTGAGGGGAAACCCAGTGAGATGAACTGATTAGATATTCCAAATTTGTCCACCATGACAGATGATTCTTGATCGGAATAGGGAGAGAGGAAGCAATATTTCTGTTTCTGTGAAGCAATTTCGACCCCAGATGAATTAGTTGCTTCTTCCTTAACGTGCCCAAAGGAACTACTATGGTGGCAAAATTCAACAGACCCAGTAGTTTTTTTGTTAATCTTGCTTTACACAGAAGGCTTCTACTTGGTTTATCACATCTGTTACGTTTGCTTCTGGTAGACTGGCTGACTGCTGATTGGCATCCCAATGGAGACCTAATCAATCCAATTTCTGACATGGTATGAGATTTGATTTGATTTGACCTGGTTTATCTTTAATCCTAGGTTTTGAAATAGTACTAGTGTACGTTGGGTCGCCCTTTGACAATCTTTGAGAGTTTCCCACTATCAGCCAATCGTCTAGATAAGCAAAAAGTTCTTATGCCCTCCTTCGCAAGGATCTCTCTGGGGATGTTTGCCAGTTTTGTAAACACTTTTGGCACAATTGTCAGGCCGAATGGCATCACTGTGAATTGATAACATACCTCCCCCACGTCTTGAATTGTTTCCTCCTTTAAAGTTTCCTCTAGGTTGATAACTGAACCTAGCAGCTGGTCCTGTTCCCCTGTTAGACCTTCCTCTTTTAGATTTCCAAAAGGTCTGAGGACTCCTGGGAACAGTAATATTAATAGCTTGCTCAACAGGTGATCTATACTTAACCAATGATTGTTCATCAAACAAAGCAGGAGAAAGAGGGGAAGAACTTAGCAATAAATAAGCACTACCACTTGAAGCATTATTAGTGGCTTGCTTCCTTAGCTGGGCTTTTAGTTTTAGGGCTTTCAACAACATTTCCAAAAATGAGTTGTACAGGGAATATGGAATCCCTTGTATAGCAGCAGCCAAACATTTGTCTACTTCTGAACTGTCCTCATAGTCCAGCACAAACTTAGTCAATAACTGACTTATCATAATTGCAGACCAAATATCTGCTGCCAACTTCCTAAATTTGAACTCTTCAAGCAACAGTGCAGAAGCAACTGGTTTCAAATTTCTTTCATAACTTATATCAGCATATTTTGGAGATGGCAAATGCTGGGAAAGTTCATACAAGGAACTCTTTTTGTCATTAAATTGGAACTTCAAAAAACTAAACTTGTGAGCATTCCTGTCAGCGGGAATGAATGTTAAGTCTTTCAATATATTAGCCCAGACTTCATCTAGTTCAGAGATTATTTTGGGGCAAATATCAGGCCAAGAAATTGTAGTATCAACCTCTAAAAACAATGAATGATGACCCACAGTTGCTTGGCCTTCCTGTCTATTTGTAAGTGCTGAGAGATCAGGAAGTTTAGAAACATTTTCATGAAATACCTTGAATAAGGAATCCACAGACTCGGATGTGGTTGAAAACAAAGAAGATTTAGATCTTACCAATGTTACCGAAGGCCTGTTGGGATCATCCTTACACTCAATGTTATCCATCAGCTGCGTGGCAGTCGACAGCAGCCTGTTTCCACTCATAGTAACCAACACTTTTGCCCCAGGTGAAAGTGGTTGCCAAAATGGGGACAGGATGAAGTCAGTCTCAACAGGTTCTCCCTGCTCTAGTGACTGAACACTATGATTAGAGCCAACTTCCTCATCCTGATCCTGGAATCCACTAAAATCAAACGGACTAGATAGAGGTTCTTGTAATCTTCTTACTGCCTCATTATCTAGAATATCCAATAACCTACTTTCTTAGCAGAAGCAGGTTGGTCTAATTGGGGATTAAGTCTGTTACCTATCACCCATAATTCTAAACTTTCTGCCAACTTGGGATCTTTCCAGTGTTTTACATTTACTCTTCAAGGCCTTATTCCATCTAATTATAATTTGGATCTGCAATAATTCATTCTTGTCTCCTGCAGCTTGATTAATTTTTAAAATTTGATCATAACAAACTGCATAATTCAGTGGTGAAAACAGGTTGTCTGAGACACAGCTGCTATGAATTATGCAAGCCAAATGAGGATCTAACTTGTTAATCCAAGTGGCTCTACATCCTTGATAATTACATGTAGTATGGTCCCCTTGGGTCTTGGGTGAAACTACTACTACTGAATTCACATCCTCCACTGACAAACATTTCCTTGTATGTAGTGTATGAGCTGAACTTTCCAGTCCTTGTAGCTCACCACTCAACTAGTTCCCCAGGGACAGTTCCATGGTCTCCTCAGAACCCTTTTGCAAACCAGGGACTGTCTATATATATCTTATCCTCACAGCAGTTTGTCAACTGTTGCTTCTTCACCATGTTTATATCATTCTATAATGACTAATCTCTTTCTAATAATAATTATTATAATAATAATCATAATAATAATAATACAGAATTTATTCAGTAAAGGTTTACAATTAGTTTAGCATGTATACTGTGTAGACAATGCAGTTATACATTTCAGCATGTGTAAAGACAATGCCAGTGCAGATAATGCATACAGTTTCCAATGCACAATTGGGGAATGTTCTGAGTAAGATACCAGGCTACAAGTTCAAACCTCTGAATGGGAGACCTATGGTAGCAAAGCAGCAGTCAGTCACTCCCAATCTGGTAACTTCTGGCGAGTTTTACCACTTCTGCGGTATGATTATACCTCATGTGCACTAGACTGGCTGTACTATTGTGACGTCATCAACTTGCATACCCCCTCCCCCACTCCGTTACCAGATAGATGAGTGTCTGGCTACTGCTTCACTACCACAGGTCTCACATTCAGAGGTTCGAGCTTGTAGCCTGGTGTCTTACACAGAACATTCCCTGACTGTACCTGGATGTTGCAGGTATACAACAAAGGTAAACAGTATGGCAGGATAGCTGACAATGCCATCAGATGTTTACTTCCAATAGTATATCTCCAGGAATAAAAGTGAACATTTGTTGATATACATTACAAGCATTATGTTGTGCATAGACTATCCATGGCTGGCATAGAACTTCAACAGTACAGCATATTCAGTGTTTAAATATATAGAAACTCCCTCTTCTCTTGCTGTGGCTTCATCTGTTATGTATTTTTTGGTCTTAGTTTTGAATTCTTTGATAACATTACTGGTTATAATGTGGTCAGGTAACTTATTCTTTACAAAGTTTGTTGTTAAGATACTTTGGGCATAGTCTGTTGAAAACCCTAAGAGCATAATTCAGCCTCAATTGCTTCACTCTACCTGTCACACTTAACATGTCCAGTGATTACAGGACTTCATCATCAATGAACTCTTGTGTTCATAATTGTAGCTTGGCTTTTAAATTCTGTGTTAAGACAGGGTACCATGATGATCAGGAGTAGGCCATATGACAATGTACGAGCACTTAGCAAAAGTTCCTAAAGGCATCAGCAGACACATTTGGCATTTCTGTAAAGAAATTTTATCCTGACATATGTTATTTTGTAATTATTTTTTTATTAATTCTCCAAATAAACAAGAGATGAGTCACCCCAAAGTATTTCACTGAGGTTACAGTTGAGAAGGGTTATCCCACATACTACATTGAATTTGTTTACTCTTTTCAGTTTTATTATGCAAATAATATTGCTTCAATCTTACCAAGATGTAGAATAATTCAATTTCTATCAGCCACTGTTTATGTGATTCTAGTTCACATAAGAACTTATCAATAGCATCTTTACCCAATACTAGAGAGCAGTCATCATTGTGCTGTATATTTTTTTTTTACAATCAACATTAATAAGTGTGTAACTTACATAGCAAAGGCCCTAAGAAACTTCCTAGTGGACTCCACACAAGAAGTGTGGTTGGCGAAGCACTGGTATATATTACTGCACTTGTTTGAATAATTTGGGGAGATTTCTAAAGTAATAATTGCATACAGTACATAGGTAAGCAACTCTTGCCACATGCATGTAAGCTATGCAATGACCTTTCCAGTAGCAGACTGTCACTGTTTTACATGCCAACATAGTGAGTTTAGAACATAAGGTTCTCATTGTTTTCTGCACAGTTGGAAGTAATTCATGAATATTTTTCTTAAGACATCAACAAAACACACTACGATATTAAAATATTTTGATGATAAAATATTAAAATGCAATAAATCAAAAGTGCAGTAAGCAAATTTTAATAAAAAAAAAAGACAAAATGCATTTTGAAGGATTAAACACTTCATCAGTACTGTACAGCATGCAACTTTGTGGAGATAGAAATAGGGGTATGTAAAACTTAATAAAGGTTCTGTGTATTTCTGAACACAGACTTAACACAGCATTTTAATACAGTCCAATATTCATTTGTATGTTCTGAATACAGATTATAAATTAGATATTTTTACATGATATTGGAGGAAAGATTGAAAGGGCAAGTTAAATTGAAGTTTGTGACAGAAGATTAATTTGTTTTAAATTCGAGCCTTCCTGTTAACCTTGTCATACACCTCAGGGAAAGCCTTCTCACACCCCAACTTTGCCCTCATTTTGTCATACAGTGAATGGTCGAACATTTCTCGGTATTCTTCACGAGTCATGTAAGAGTCTGCATACATCATTTGAAAGCTGTGAAAGGAAAATTATATGATTAATATTTATAATTCAGGGTACTGGTTCTTTTACTATGATAATAAAATCCATTAAATGTAAAAGACCCAACATACAACCATCTTTGTTTACATCCTCTAAGCCAATCAGTGCTCATCTAATCAACTTGTACACAAAATGATACCTTTTCTTATGTGAGTTATTTGGCTATTAATAAACACTACCAGTGCTCACTTACCTAAGCAGTTATAGTTTACTTACCCTTTAACCTTTCTTACAAATTTCTCAATTCTACGTGTTGTCTCGACTGGTTCAAATTTCTCAACTTTAGGTACTCCATAAGTCCCAATGTCAACAAATAATGCTTCCTCGTCATTTAAGGGATGCAGCATACCAGGGTTTGCAGGCAACTTGAATGGGCATAACCAGATGGGGTATATCTAAAATGCATCAATAAGAGAAGTTAAACAAACAGTGCATGGATGAAACTTGCAAAATCTAATAACTTAAATATGTATCTAATAGATGTATGGTTGATTGTATTGTACAGGTATTTACAAATCATCTCACACTCAAATATTTCTATAATTACAATATTTTTTTTTCATAAACCTATTTCATAATTATTGATCTTTTATATAAAACTTTTCTCAAAATGTGGCCATCAAATATTCTTGCATACACTACAGTATAGCATATGCAAGTGTAAATGAGGCTATAAACTGCAACTTGATAAGAGGAGGAACTGAAACATACTGTACAGTAAACCCTTGTTATTCACTGGGGTTTGGTTCCAAGGAATGGCTTGAATAGGCAAAACCACAAATAGCAACTTATACTACCTTAGTGCACTACTGTATATCTATACCAAACAACTGACCAGCCGTGGCAGTACTCATCCCCTCTTTTAACTTAATCTAATAATTCAACTTTCTTTGTCAGGATCATCACTGACTTCTGCCTATTACATTTCACTCTACTAGCATCACTAGCACTAGGCAGTCTTTTAAGGGCCATTTCACACAGAAACACTAAAGTTTTGAGAGTACAACAAGAGATGCTGTGTGGGGTGACTTGTTGTGCTGCAGGAAAAGGCTCACAAGTTAGCCACCATTTGCTTATCATGAATCATCGAAATTGCAAATTATGGAAATCGCAAACCCGCGATTGACAAGGGTCTACTGTATACGGTATATTAAAATCACTTCCCCATTTCTAGTGAACAGAGGCTGAGTTATGAAAATAGTTGTATGTTTACAAGATTTGTATTTATATAGGCATTAGATCATTGTTCTATTTTGCATGACACATTACAGAGTAAACTCTGGCTGTGCAGATTATGCGGAACATTTACTAGGCATGTGACTTTTGAAATATAATTGCCCCAATATCTTTTCTGTTTGCCCTGACAAAATTTTGGAGGAAATTTGTTTACCCAGATATCTCAATGGAAAAGTTAAATAAATATCTTATAACATTCAAATTCATTGTGTGTATCAACTAATAGATCCCTTGTGTCCATCTAAATGGTGTCAGTGGTGGTAACACTTGTCATGTGAAGTCATAACTCCTATCAGTTTAGTAGTTCTTTTGAAATGTTGGCAACTTGACACCAACTGACAAGTTCTCATCTAGGTATTTATTTACCTCTCAATATATTAGTTAGTCTGGGAATGTCTGGTCTGCCAGGCACTGCTAATCTACACAGCAAGGATAAACTCCTTAAGTCAGGGTCTAGGAAGGAAGTAAGGAAATGTGTGTGTGTGGTAAACACACTTGTATTTAAACCTTCTGTGAGTTTGTGTGCATGTATTTGCAAGTGCACATACTGTATATTTATTAAATCAACATACATATTACTTGCTATCTATTTTTAAATTTCTTTCACCATACTTTCAGAGTTCTACCTCTCATAATTTTTCATTTTTGTTAGCTCGCGCATTACTAACCTTGTTACGCACTTGAAGATATTCCTTGTTGAAGCACAGTAATAACATTATAACAACAACAAACATACCTTGACTTCTTTTTCAAAGACACAGACAGCTTCCTTCATGTCAGTAAGTGGAACAAGCATGTCTTGTATGAAGTGGTTTTTCTCATATAGTTCTTTAACAGCCTCTCCTTGTGTCAACTTGAGCAGAGAGACTTTAGGGGGCACCAGCCATCCCAGGAGGTAACGAAACAACATATTGTTGCCGAAGGGAATTATGTCCTGAAGTTGTGAATTAGTATTAGTCATTAAAGGAGTTCATTTCTATAATTTTATAATCTATAATTTAACTTGATAAACTTAAAGCATGGTTTCATTTTCATTGATTTTATATGTATCCCTCACACACTTACTCTTTTAAAGCATGGGGATACAGTAGAACGTCGATATAACACGAGATACGTTTCCAAGAGAGGTCGCTTTAAACTGAATTCGCACAAAATCAAAGTGTTGTTTCAATGGAATAATTTAGTTTGGTACTTGAGAGAAACACAAAATACTAAAAAGACTGACAGTCTACCCAGATGCACCTCAGCCCATCTCCTAGAATAAACAAAACATTGTTTTTTTTTGCGGTATTATGTTAAAAGAAACACTCATAAATCAACACAGCTAAAACTAAGGGATGCGAAATGGTCTGTTTACGGGCTGGGAAGATGGGGGGGGAAGGGAGGTGAGGTGATATGTTTGACAGTTGATGCCAAGGTCTATTGCTTACCGGTATTTATTTATCTGTTCTTAAGAGTGACTAAGTTTTTCTCTTATAAAATGTCACTGAACTGACCTGGGAGAATATAATTAACATTGCTGGAATTCTTAAAAGATAGTGATTAGTTTGAATATAGACATGCTATAGTTTGCATTAGACGTGAAATTTTTAGTTTTAACTAATTTTATTACAAAGAGCTAAAATTTTTATCTCTTGTGCAAAATATATGACGTTTATATTCAAATTAGTCGCTGTCTTGCAAGGATTCTAGTAATGTAAATTATATTCTCTTAACCTTAGACTGATATTATATAAGATAAAAACTGTAAGCCTATAACCACCCAACCCTTTGAATTGAATTGAGACAGTTTATTTAGCCAAAAAAACACAGATATAGACTGGATAATAATAACAATATTAACATGGCTAAACCATTTGAGAACCTGAGCTCTCTTTTAGGCACCTGATATATACTATACATTTATCTCAAGGAAGTATTATGTAACATTTAGTATCATCTGGAAAAGTACAATAGCATGGTGGTAATAAGAACATCTCATAATGTTACCATGGTTATCACTTCAATATTTATTTGATATTTATTTTTTTTAGTTTATTTTTTTTATTTATATTATAATTATGTATATACATAAATTACAGTGGAATTTAAAAACATAAGTATACTGGGGGAGCAGTACAGCATTACGGTTGAACAAGAGGACAGAGCTGTCAGGATTATGTCTAGTTGGCAAATATGTTTATTGTATTGGTAATTTCATATCTATTTACATGATAATTTCCAATAAACAGTTTTGATGGTACAATGAAAGCAGGTATTGTACTGTAAATATAGTAGGTGTTACAATAAATATTAATACTTAGACAATAGATATTTTTTTAGGAGATGATTTAAGGGAAGGGAGCAAAGTCTTTGCTCGGATGGGTGGGGGTAAGTTGCTCCACATCTTCACACCGTGATATTTATGGAGGTCTGGGAGTGAGAGGAGCGCATGGGAGGTGGTCTTACAGGTTGTACCTCTCTAATTCGGCAACCTCGGGACCTGACCGGTGCCCGACCATGGAAATTAACCCTTTTCCTGGATAGATAGTGACTCGTGCTTACGCTTGGAAGCACTAGCACCACTTTCACTGCTTCGTGGTCTCTTTGAAAACATATTGAAGGGTTAAATGTTGTACAGTAGGTTCTCAAAATTCGCGAGTTTTTAATTCGACGTTTTTTATTTGGACAAAAAAAAATACTACACAATTTAAAATTTCAACAGCGGAAATTCAAATTTCGACGGGTTTGAGCGGCCCGCCAACGTTCAGACGTGCATAATCGTGTAAACAGCGTCATTTCTCTTATGTACAAAAGACTCATTATTGTTTATTACTGAATGTCTTTTTGATTGAATTAATGTTAGTGTGCAAAATGAACAATACAATTCATTAATAATACGTAGAATATTAAAACACACGAGGAGACGAGACGGCATTGTTTTCGTTGTTTACAAAACCAGTGACTGACTGGTTCTACATATAAAACTGAAGAAAATAAGACCCTGGTTGTAGCTGTAGTAAAATTAATGTAAAAAATTAATATGGTTGTTTTAAGTAATGTTATTTAATGTTAATAAATGGAACAATAAAAGTAGCTGACCATTAATGGTAAAGAAAAAAGCGAGACTGCACATATGTAAGTGAGCACATGCGAAAACATATCGTCATCTCTACATAAGAATATGAAAGCAACACTTATTTACTGTTCATATATGTTTTAATTAATGTTTCTGAATTTAAAACATAAATTCTACTCACCAGTGGTGGTAAAGTTGAAAACATAAGGACAGCCAATGTTGTCGTGTGTGTTTTTACTCGGATGACGAAGTTGTCAAGTCATCAGGTTCAACTCTAGCCGATGCTGTAGAACATAAAAACTTTTTCTGTGTTGTTTTTAGTTTTTATTTAACTTTATCTGTGTTATTTTTGTTGGTTTATTAGGATGTTGCTTTATTAGAGGTAGTAATTCGCCAAAAAAGTACAGTAAAAACCAAAAATCCGGATGCCAGAAATCCGGACCACCCGAGAATCTTGACTTTTCGAAAACTCAAACTTTTTTTTTTAAATTAGCTGGCTTTTGTGTGTATGTGCGCATGCGTGAGCGCCACAGCTGCACAGCAACAACAAGCGACCACGCGGTCGCCACTTTAAAACGAGCAATCAAACTGTGACAACGTATGTAATTTTGAGTCCTACTGTTCCCATTTACAGAGTACTGTACATGTACAAACCCATAATAATGGCTCCTAAAGTAGATAAACTTTGTTGTGTGAAGAGAAAGAAGAACACGTTGAAATTGAGTGACAAACTTGAAATAATTAAGAAACTAGAACGTGTTGTGAGCAATACTGTTCTAATGGAAACATACGACATTGGAAAGTCTACAATTTATGATATAAAAAAAGGCAAAGAATAAAATTCTAGAATTCACAGCTTTTTCTATAAAACTGCTTGTTTTGAAAGCATGCTATATTTGCTATGAATAAACTATCAAAATGTACCTGTTCATCTCTTCTTTATTCCTTTCTTTATTCCTCCTTAAATTTGAATTTTAAAAGTACTGCCTGAGAATCCGGAAAATCCGAAAATCCGGACCGACTCAATCCCCAAGCAGTCCGGATTTTTGGACTTCTACTGTAGGTTAAATAAGGCAAAATTTAGCCAAACATCGAAAGTACCAGACTCAAATTAATTTTCTTCATGGGCAAACTAAAATCGTTCTGGACCACGGGAGTTTCCGGACCACAGAATGCCGGACTAGAGAGGTACAACCTGTAGTAGCTCTGGGTGCCTTACGTTGTATCTCTGATTATTCCAGAACTGGAAATAATTATTGTTGAGCAAGTGATTGATAGATTTGTAAACAAAGAGGGCACTGCAGTAGGTGTTAATATCTTCGAATTTTAAAATTTTCAATTTAGCAAATTTTTCATTTGTGTGATCTGTTTTTTTCAAGTAGGTCATTGTCCGTACAACTCTCTTTTGTACAGTAACCAGGGATTGTGTTTTTGAAGTCAGAGGTCCCCCATAGTGTGTGACAGTGTATCAGGTGTTGGTAAACAAGATCATGATAATAGATTTCTTTCATTGCTGTGAGAGTGAGTGACTGTCAAGTGTGATACATGATACCGCACTGTTTATTGACTTTACTGTGAATGGCTTGTATGTGGTTTCTCCAGTTAAGTTTCTCATCAACAATAACTCCGAGGAATTTAGTATTTTGTTCACGTTTGAGGACTGTATTACCAAGGTAGAGGAGGTTCAAGTCTGGGGGTAAGTTTTTCCTTCTGTGAAAGATCGTGTAGTGGGTTTTCTCAAGGTTTAAGGTCAGTTTATTGTGTATTACCCAGGTCCTGACTTTAGTCAATTCAGTGTTCATAGTTCTCATCAAGGAATGGAGGTCTGAGTTGCTGGCATAGAGATTACTATCGTCTGCAAATAAGTTGTATTTTATAAGTGTGCTGGCGTGGATTATGTCGTTTATGTACAACAAAAACAGTACTGTACTGGACCGAAAATGGAACCTTGGGGAATGCCATACAAGATTGGCGAGGAGTCAGAGTGGTGATTATTACAGCAGACATACTGCATCTTGTTGGACAGATATGAGGTAAACCAATTGTGGGGCAGGCCCCTAATGCCGTAATGTTCAAGCTTTGAAAGGAGGATGGTATGGTCGAGAATATCGAAGGCTTTAGAGAGGTCAAAGAATATACCGACTGTGAACTGGCTGTCATCAAAGAAATTTAAGATGTCATTAGTAAAGGATAGCAGAGCACATTCAGTCGACCTTCTAGCTCTAAATCCAAGGAATTTAGTCTACTACATGCTAGCTTCTCCAAAATCTTACTCAAGGCTGGGAGGACTGATATGGGGTGGTAATTCTTGAAGAGACCTTTGTCCCCATTTTTTTTATATGCTGGGTGAACTTCAGCAATTTTCAGTTTATCAGGAAAGTCACCACTAGTGAAGGAGTTGTTACAAATGTGTAGGAGAACAGGTAGTACTAACAAGTGGGCTACTTTCTAAATGATGCTCATTGGTATACAGTTTTACCCCGCTTAACGCGCTTTCACTTAACGCGTTTTCGCATATACGCGGTGCCTTGCCAAAGCTGAACTTTCACTTAACGCGGGTTTTTTCCACATATACGCGGTGAGTGTCCGAGACGCTATTTTTAGATTTGCCCCACCCGCCACCCTGCCTGACTGCCTGTTTTAGCTCATAAAATTCATACAAATTACCAGGCCAGAATATAATTTACATTGCTGGAATTCTTATAATTTGGTGATCATTTTGAATATAAACATCATATATTTTGCTTTAAACTTACAATTTTTAGATAAAATTTTTTCTCTAGGTAACTATGGTATCTTTTGTCCAAAATATATGACATTTATATTCAAAATATTCCTGGTCTTACAAGGAATCCAGCAATGTCAATTATATTATCCTAACTTTAGTTTGAGGTATTATTTATTAAAATTTAGTGGTTATCCCACACATCTCCTTGGGACGGTTGGTGGGGGGGGGGGGAGGGAGGGACCAACCGACCATCTGTTACCGTGTGAAGAATTATTATTTTTTTTTATTAACTGAAGATATTTGTTTTAGCTCATAAAATTCATACAAATTACCCGGTCAGAATATAATTTACATTGCTGGAATTCTTATAATTTGGTGATCATTTTGAATATAAACATCATATATTTTGCTTTAAACTTACAATTTTTAGATAAAAATTTTTCTCTAGGTAACTATGGTATCTTTTGTGCAAAATATATGACATTTATATTCAAAATATTCCTGGTCTTACAAGGAATCCAGCAATGTCAATTATATTATCCTAACTTTAATCTGAGGTATTATTTAATACTAAATGTTAAAAACTCTGGAAGGGAGGATTGGTGGGGGGTGGGGGGGAGGGTTGGGACTGACCGCGCGGTTGGAAGAGGGGGGGAGGCAAGGTGGGGTACTTTGATTGACAGATAGTGTCGTGAAGATTATTTTTTTTTTATTAACTGAAGATATTTGTTTTAGCTCATAAAATTCATACAAATTACCCGGTCAGAATATAATTTACATTGCTGGAATTCTTATAATTTGGTGATCATTTTGAATATAAACATCATATATTTTGCTTTAAACTTACAATTTTTAGATAAAAATTTTTCTCTAGGTAACTATGTTATCTTTTGTGCAAAATATATGACATTTATATTCAAAATATTCCTGGTCTTACAAGGAATCCAGCAATGTCAATTATATTTTCCTAACTTTAGTTTGAGGTTATCCCACACATCTCCTTGGGACGGTTGGTGGGGGGTGGGGGGGGGAGGGAGGGACCGACCGACCATCTGTTAGCCGGCTGTGTAGTGTGAGAGGGGGAGGGAGTTGAGTCCATTATTTGAATGGACATTAACTTGGCGACTGTATTTCTCTATTTCTCTTAAGTATTAATTGTGTGCATGTACCATCATAAAATTAAGATGTTATTTTTACTACAACATAGGTATGTGCCTTCAAAAAGTGGAGTTTGGGGGTCGGGCCGGTTTCTATTGGAATTAATCCCATATGTTCTGTTGTTCACTTAACGCGGATTTCACTTAACGCGGGACCCTCTGGGTTCAATTGACCGCGTTAAGTGGGGTACAACTGTATTGTCTTTGCCTGCTGCTGCATCTTTGGACATTTTTATGATGGCCAGTAATTCATCGCTGTGACAGGGGATAAGAACAGCTCATTTTGCTGTCTGTTTTGCAGGTAGGCTCTAAATTCCTCATGGTGATCAGGGATGCTCTCTGCAAGATTTTTGCCAACATTAATAAAATATTCATTGAAGTGGTTGGCAAAGAGGGAGGGTTCCGTTACAACTGAATCATTTATCATAAAAGCTGAGTGGGGGCTAAAGGCTGAGTGTTCCTGTTCTGAATAGATTTTATGACATTCCAGGTTTTCTTATTTTTGCCTGATGCTGACTGGAGTTTATTTGTATAATAGCTACGTCTGGCATTTCTAACTAATTGAGTTTCTCTATTTCTGATACTTCGGTAAGCATCACCGAAAGTTATGAGTCTTTTTGCAAATTTCCTTTGGAGTTTGTTTTTCTTTTATCATTATCTTAATTTCGCTTGTGATATAGGATTTGGAAATGGATACAGTTTTCACTGACTTAGTCTTGAGCGGGAAGTATTTATCAAAGCAAGCATTGAAGATGCAAGAGAAGTTGCAGCTGTTCACGTTAAGGTTGTCGGAGGCATAGACAAGATCCCAGTTAGCATTCATTCGGTTTTTTAAAAAAGGAGCATGTTGTTGGCGCAGTAGTCTCTGTATTGTATTGAGACTCTACTAGACCTTTCAGGTCTTGTGGCAAAAACTGGGAAGTGATCTGAGATATTGTTATAAATAATTCCACTTGCAAGATTGTTAGGAGTGTTGTTAGTCCAGATATAATCTATCACAGTGGCAGAGGTGGCAGTTACTCTATTGGGTTTGGTTATAGTGTTGAAGAGTTTAGAATGACAGGTAGCAAGAAGGTCTAATACAGAGCTGTCAGTTTCTGATTTTAATAGATCAAGGTTGAAATCTTTTGTAATGTAGCAACGTTTCCTCTCTAAACTTATGATAGAGATAAGCTCCGAAAATTTATCAAGAAAATTCCTTACAATAGTGTGGGGTCTTCTGTTGATTACTCCTACTAGGATATTTCGTGTTGTTACATAATTCAGTGAAAACACTCTCCATGTACTCCTCCTGAACCTTTAAATCATCTTTTACAGAAGTGTTATACTTATATCAACATATAGGGCGACACCACCACTGTGTCGTGACGTGTTGACGCAGTGTCTATTATAATTAGGAATTTTGTACAAATGTTCAATATCGTTAGTGAGTTTGGTCTCACAGAACCCAAGTACAAATTTGTGGGCAATAGAAGATAAACACTGATCTAAAGAGGTATCTAGATGAAAGGGAATACTGCTGATGTTATGGCTAATCAAGGAGAAGGAATGAGGTAGGAGAAGACTAGAACTAAACTCGGGAGAGTCAGGACGGTAATAGTTACAGTTGGGGGTTGGTGTAACCCAGTGAGATTTGCAGAAAGGCACCAGGATCGATATGAGGGAGTGTTGTGTTGACACCATGGGTAAAGGGGGTGTAACACATACGATCTAGCACATCTAAGGGAATGACACTAGCATCATCATTGTGGGAACATTGATACTGATTAAGGAACAGTAAAAACTCAGGGTCACTGAGGTGTGAAAAAGGAAGACCTATGAAAATTACAATAGTGGGGGGTAATGTACTCACAAGTGCTACAACCAACAGAATTAGGATGACTGGTACTGTTGAGGGTGATTCCCAGATAGAGTGGGAGGTGCGCCTGTCACTCGGTTTTGAGGGTTGTTGGTTTCCACCACAGAGGGTAGACGTAGTACTTGAGTTGGCTGGCGGGGGGGGGACTCCCCAGGTGATAGCACCAGTGACTGGTTCCCCATTAGTAGGGAGGGGGTTGTCGAGAGGCTTGGGGGGGTTGGCACAGCGGATGGGTGAGTGGGCGGGTGTCCACTTGCCTGATCCCTCACAACAAGGGTTTTATGACTGAATGTCACGTGTTTCCCTTGTTTCCTGGCTTCTTTAAACTGGTCCATTTGCTGTAGACTGGCTTTATTCATACATAAGAACATAAGAATGGAGGAAACTGCAGCAGGCCTATTGGCCCATACTGGGCAGTCCCGTTTACACCCAACCCCTATTGCTCATATAAGCATCCAACCTATGTTTGAAGCTATTCAGCGTATTCGAGCTAATGATGATATTTGGTAACTTGTTCCATTCATCCACTACTCTGTTTCCAAACCAGTGTTTACCTATTTGGCGCCTAAATCTAAATTTGTCTAATTTAAAACCATTGTTACGAGTTCGCTCCTGGTTGGATAGTTTGAGTACCTTTGTAATGTCCCCTTTGTTTAGCCCTGACTTCCATTTATACACCTCTATCAGGTCGCCCCTCGCTCTACATCTCTCGAGGGAGTGCAAATTAAGATGCTTTAACCTGTCTCTATACTCAAGGTTCCTAATGCCCGGGATAAGTCTTGTCATTCTCCTCTGAATTCTTTCCAAGGATTCTATATCCATTCTGTAATACGGTGACCAGAACTGAACTGCGTAATCCAGGTGTGGTCTCACAAGCGCAAGATACAGTTTTAGGATGACCTCGCTAGTCTTGTAACTAACACTCCTTTGTATGAACCCAAGTATTTTATTAGCCTTGTTACGAGCAAAAACACATTGTTTACTTGGCTTAAGGTTCCTACTTATCATTACTCCTAAATCTCTCTTGCAGTCAGATTTCTCTATGGCATCGTTGTTCATCTGGTATCTGGTTTTCCTGTTTACATGTCCTATACTGAATACTTTACATTTGTCCACGTTGAATTTCATCTGCCATTTTTCAGACCATTCGAAAAATTTGTTTAGATCTTCCTGTAGTTTTGCGGAGTCCTCGTCAGATTTAATAACAGGTCCTATTTTAGTGTCATCAACAAATTTACTTATGTTGCTGTCTATGCCGATATCTATGTCGTTTATGTATATAATAAATAATACTGGCCCAAGTACTGAGCCCTGGGGAACTCCACTAGTGACATTGCTCCAATGGAATTTAGTGCCGTTAATGCTCACTCGCTGTTTTCTGTCCTGTAACCACGCCCTAATCCATTTAAGGATATTACCTTTGATGCCATGTGCTTCTACCTTTCTAATTAGTCTTTCGTGGGGGACTCTGTCGAAGGCTTTGCTAAAGTCGAGATATATCACATCATAATTGTGCCCTTCGTCCACTGATTCGAAAACTGATGAAAAGAATGTTAATAGATTAGTTAGACATGAATGCCCACTTGTTTGAAATGATTGATTCAAGTAATTTGCCTACTATTGATGTTAGGCTGATTGGGCGGTAGTTAGAGGATAGTGATCTATCCCCCTTCTTGAAAATCAGTATTACATTCGCTATCCTCCAGAATTCTGGTACTACACCTGTATTTAAGGACATGTTAAACAACTTTGCTAAGGGCATACTAAGCTCTTCCTTACATTCCTTTAATACTCTGGCAAATATCTCATCGGGACCAGGTGACTTATTAGGCTTTAGTTTATCTATTTGCTTACTAACATCGCTACTAGTTACTACTATCTCGCTTAATTTGTTTTCTTCACTATCTCTGAATAGAGTCGGTGCCTCAGGTATCATGTTTACATTTTTGGTGGTGAAAACTGTTGAAAAATATTTATTCAAATTATTGCTCATTTCTCCGTCGTTGTCAGTGAGCTCACCGGTATCTGACCGTATTGGTCCAATCTTTTGTCTTGTTTTAGTTTGATACATTTGGTAGAATCCTTTGGGGTTTGTCTTCGCCTCCCTTGCTATCCTTACCTCATTATTCCTCTTGGCTTTCCTTATCTCGGTTTTAACCCTACTCGCCAATACCTTATAATAATCCTGGAGGTAAATTTTGCCATGATTTATCCTTCTACCTATAGCCTTCCTTTGGCCAATGATGTTCTTTAAATAATTATTTATCCATTTAGGGTCATTGTTGTCTGATCTGAGTTTTTTGTATGGTATGTTCTGCCTTTGTGCGTTAAGTAACTCATTATTTAAATTGTCATGGAACTCGGCTATCTCAGATCTCGTTATCAGGTCGGTGTCATCTGTCAGGTTCACGCCCAAGCGCGACACCCCTTCTCTCAGCTGCCTCTTTAAACTGTCAAAGTTTGCCTGGGCAGAGGTCCTCGTTGACGAAGATAGTGGTGCCTTTCAGCTTACTGTGTTGATAAAACACTTTGTCATGGTCAGAGGGGGGATGAGAATTGTTATAATGTTGCGGGGGCAGGAGAAGTTGGGTTTCCCGACGCGTTGAACACGGTCAAACTTTACTTCAGGAAGTTTAAAATGGTCATTCACCAGGCGTGAAATTTTGCGCGGGGATGACTCCCAGTTCTTGTGGGCATCTTCGGTGACTCCAGCAATCCTGAGGTTGTTTCGCCGCCCTATGTCATCCACATAATCCACCTGGTCTGCTGTTGTCGTTAGTTCCGTTTTGAGCTTGGAATTCTCCTCGCTCAGCTGTTGAACTTGGGTCTTGAGTGTTCGGTTCTCTTTAGTTTCAATGTTCAACTTTGCTTGTAAGTCACTTATTTCTCCTTGCGAGAATTCCAAGCTTCTTTTAATCTCACTTAACTGGTCAATGAGATGCCGGTCAGCTTCTTCTAGTTTCCTGATGGTCTCCTTATTCATTTGCTGTATGATGTCCTGTATGAGAGTCCATTGGACTTCCATTATCACATCAGTCAGCTGTTGTTCCGTGAAATTTGAATGTTTGATACTAGCAGCCAACTTAGATATATTGGAGCTAGTGAGGGCTGAGTAGCTGGCAGTATGGAGATGGTCAAGTTGTGTGGTCAGCTGTGTGGCCTGGTGGAACGGTGGGGGAGGGGGGAACGGTGGGAGTGGACAGGTCTCAGATTATATGCCGTGGCACTGAGGGGAGTTTGGTGGGTCTACACCTCACTTGGTAGACACAGACTCACCAGTAAATTGACAAATATATCTACTGTACTTAGGGGGATCACAGATAAATATTGTACTGGTCACGACACTCATTAGTCACTCACGAATCAGATTTCCTAGAAATCAGACTGGGTACTCCTGGAAAGACCCTGTTTTTCATCAAAAAAACGGAGCTCCCAGACACACGTGACAGTGACACGTTTGAGAGTTGTGCTGAAGGTCTCGTGAAGTATTTATTTATTTATTTATGTCCTTTAGGTTGGGTTTTGTTTTTGGTTTATAAAATGTCACAGAAGTGACCGGGGAGAATATAATTTGCATTGCTGGAATTCTTATAAGATAGTGATTAATTTGAATGTAAATAAGCTATAGTTTGCATTAGACATACAAAATTTAGTTCTAATTACAAATGGCTAAAATTTTTATCTCGTGCAAAATATATGACGTTTATATTCAAATCATTCACTGCTTTGCAAGGATTCTGGCAATGGAAATTATATTCTCCTAACTTTAGTCTGTGATATTATATAAGATAAAAACTTAAAGCCTACTGTATAACCACCAAATCCTGGCTGGGAGGGGGGGGAGAGGGAGGGAGGGAGGGAGGGGTGACAGTGACATGTTTGACAGTTGGCGCGCCAAAGGTCTAGTGAAGTATTTATTTGTTTATTTATGTCCTTTAGATTGAGGTTTTTGTTTTTTGTTTATAAAATGTCACAGAAGTACAGTACAGCTTTGTCCTTAGGACAGTGTAGCGTGCCCAGAGAAATATTAGGCGCAAATTTTAAAATATGATGTGCCGGATTGACTCGCGCAAAATAGGAAAAATTCACTTTAAATTAAAACATTGCCCTTAATTGTGAGTGTCACTTTAAATCAATAATATTAAATTGAATTTCTTTAATTCGACATTCTACTGTACATACAAGAGGATTTAGGTAGTAGGCAGCTATTAAACAGGGAGGTACTATTGCCTGGGAAGATATTGGAAGCATAATGTATTGTCTAATGATAGACCCTGCTGCCATATGGCATCACAAAAATTGTGACCAAGTCCCAGGTTGCTGATCTGACTGACTTTCTGCCTCATTTACACACACTTGTGAGGTCTCAATTGTTTCTCTGACTTGACAACACAACATATATTGTTTCTCACTCTTGACCTTTTTTTTTCCATTTCTGTACTTATTTATGGATCAATTTAGTTTTCTTTTGCTTTTATTTTTTTTATGGCCCCATCAGACCCAGATGTGGGTTGGTGACCTGTGCATGGGTAGGCTAATCCCCATTAAAAAAATCTCTTAAAATATAGGGAATCTGCACATCTTCTCTGAAGTCTGTATGTTCTTTATATATTAAATATACTACTCACCTACACCTTACTCCTCCAGGTAGCTCACCCTTTGAGGGTGTGGCCATGACGAATAGCCACCAGGCTGTGATATCACTACAAACATCCTTTATCATTCCTATTCCCCTTATCACCTCCCTTGCTTTCCTTTATTGTTCCATTTTCCCTGCCACGATGTAAGCAGTCTCCCTCTCCTTAATGCACTCACTGCTCTATCTATCCTCTTTACTATTCTGTCCTCACACATCCTTCTTATATGTCCAGAGCATCTTGGTAACTGTCTCTTGACCCATTCCACCATTGCCATTCCATTTATCCTTAACACTCATCTTGCAGACAACCTTCAATTCATTAAGCAGCTTCCCTCCTATTCCATAAGTCTTTATCACCTCCCACAATGCCTATTGATCTGCCTTTTCTAAATACTTGTACTTATGGTAGCGGTTACATAGTTCCTATATATTTCATTATCCACTTTGATTTTTCCTCCTACTTTCTCCATCCACTAATTGACCTAATATGAAATGTTTGCTTAGTTTGATTCAGAAGGTGCCATTCAAAAAAAAAAATCTTCATATTTCCTATTTCTATCACTTATCAGCTTACTAGATGTTCAGATGGTCAATCTGTTCTTTGTTAATAGCCTCATTGTCCAGTTAGTACAAGAGGAAACCTACAATGTATGATAGTCACACTGTACAACACCTTCTCATATCCAACCGGAGATCAAATCTAGGACAGTCATGAGAGGCACCACAAGCACTAAAGCAGTAATTATTCTTCTAATTACCTCCTATCTCTCTCCAATTTCAATCAATATTCTTTCTTCTGTATTTTCATTGTGTTCCTCTTACTCATTTCTTGTCCTTTCTTTCTTTTATAAATTTATTGTAAAATTTTCCATTTCAGTAAACACTAAGAATAAGGGGCTTTTCAATACTGGATATTTCCAGTACGTCCGAGGTGCCTATAGTCTTCTCTTGCCCACCTATAATACAAGCTAGGCCCACCTATAATACAAGCTAGGCCCACCTATAATACAAGCTAGGCCCACCTATAATACAAGCTAGGCCCACCTATAATACAAGCTAGGCCCACCTATAATACAAGCTAGGCAACTGTAGGCATTCTAATCTCTCTGGGTAGCCGAGGGGCCATAGTGCAGGCACCAGTCTGTTGGTCCTCTTTTGGACATTTTCAATCGACTGACACACACTAGCATATCGGACCAAACAGGGTGACAGTAATCTAAATGCAGAAGCATCTCACTTTTAAAGAGCATTATGAGGGATAGATGATCTAGGAATGTGAATGCCCTTCTTATAAGACCAACTAGCTTATTTGCTTGACTTCACGTCAATTAATCCATAACTGATTATTGTGTATTTTACATAAATTTATCAGTACAATACTGCAATGTCTCATAATTTTTTCATGTAGGTATGTGGGAATCTGGGGAAGGGGGGTAGATTGTATCCTCCATATTTTTCATTGAAACAATAGTTTGCACATGCCAATTTTGCCATCACTTGGAGGGGACAAATGTTCACGTAATTACTTGTAGCTATAGTACATAAACCTCTTTGGTTATGATACTACCACTATGGCTATTAGTACTGGAAGGAAGTAGAGGAAGGGGATGGACATCCAATAAGCAGTGATGTACACTGTACAGTATATGCAAGATCACACCATTAATGTCTCCAGTTTTTAAATATTTCCATCATTATTACTTACCTGTATTTCCCAAAAGATAGATCGTGTGTGGCGGTGGTAGTAATCTCGGATTGGGATGTATTCAATTCCTGTTTCATTCTTCTTTAAGAAAGTCTCCACATGCTTGAAGAACCAAGGCTTGAACCATCGCCCAATTTCATTCAACTTGGGGAAAAAAGGAGGAGAGGCTTAGGATATTATTTTAATTTAGTCAATCATTTTGCAAGGGGAAAGAAGCCAGTACAGTATCTTGTTACCGGTAATTGCCTAATCATTCCTAATGAATGTGTCCTCCCTGAGTCTAGCTTTAGTACTGGAGGAAGTCTGGCTGGGACACACTTGACAACACCTTTCTCACATTAATCAAAGATTGACTGCACTACTGTTGTATCACTAATAACTGTAGGGTATATATCCATTTTCTTCAAAGGTAAACAACCTAACAACACAAGTATTCATAAAGATAATTGGATTTACCTCTTGATTTCCAATATGGAAAATAAAATGTCATGGGAAAGTTAGTTCAGACATTTTTATTACCTGTACCAAAGTTAATTCACTTCTGCTCAACTATAATTTCCACTATTGTAATACCCTGCAACACTTAGCAGAAACATTACATAATAAACTTTCTGCCAACGTGACCGATTGTCTCAAAGGCATGGTTAAAACCCCGAGAAGTGCATGATTTCTTGCTATTACAGGTATAGTACATTTTATGGGGAGGTAGTAAAAAATAAGTTATCTGGAATTTTTTACATTACTGTACATATACAGTAGGTTCTCAAATTTTGCGAGTTTTTAATTCAACGTTTTTTATTTGGACACAAAAACTACACAATTTCAAATTTTGACGGCAGAAACTCGAATTTCGACGGGTTTGAGCGGCCTGCCAGTTAGTTCTTAGTTGTTTGTGGCGCTAGCAGCACCATTAGTTCCTTCCCGCCCATGCACTGAGACAGCCAGAACTTTATCTCTTGGTGATCTCGTGTTCAGACGCTTATTTCGCGCCCGTGATATGGCAAGTGTTGAACCAGTAGGTGGTGGGGGTCAACCTGGTGTGAATGGGAACCCTCCTAAGCGTCCAAAACCGCCAAAGGCAAAAAGGGAGAACTTTTTGTGTTGTTTTTATTTTTTATTAACTTTGTTTTATTTTCATTGGTTTATTAGGATGTTGCTTTATTACAGGTAGTAATTCGCCAAAAAGTAGGGTAAATAAGGCAAAATTTAGCTTTTTCAGTCTAAATAGGTGTCCAAATATGAGAGCCTACTGTACTGTAGTACAGTTAACGCTCTTTTTGTTCAACCTCAGAATGCGACGCTCTTTTTTCAGTTCGTTTCTTAATCTTAAAAATGCATTGAGACACTGAGATGTATGTAGGTATGTATAATTCACCATTTGGCTCACTTAATTTGATTTGTGGTTGTAGTTTTTGTAACAACTGATCGATAATAAAAATAAGCTTCATAATATACTGTAGTGTTAAGAAGCTTATACAGTACTACAGATGGGCAAGGGGTGACCTAATTGAGGTGTACAAACAACTCGAAGGGCACTACTCAGTCAAGTGTCCATAACTGGAGTTGGCGGACGTCCGCCCCACAAGGGGTCACAGCTCAAGGTTGCAGTCCAGAAAATTGTGAAGGGTAACTTTTTCAGAGTGAGCTCTTTCAAAACCAGGCTTGACCAACACTGGAGCAGGTTCAGATACATTCAGGAGCCAGTGCAAGCCCAGTACTTGCCAACAGTACGTAATAGAGATGTGACCGACTGCCCAAGCGGCTAACGAGCCAATCAGTGGCGAAGAGGATAAAAGTAATAGGAAATTATTTTTCAAATTTTTTCGCTTGTGAAGACTCACCTTGCCAGGCTCAGCAGATGTGCACATGTTGGCAGTCATGACAACCCCAGAGTGAAGGGAGTACATGAGTCCCTCCACAAACTGGTTTCCTTCAGCCTTTTTGGTTTCTTCTGTGAAAGTTTTAACTAGATTGTCCAGGGAATGACAAGGCTTGTATTCCACACGCACAAACCTGTCATTAATGGAATACATACAGTAAGAATCATATTTAAATATGTACCAGAATTAGTAAAATCATCAAATAATAAAATGTGTATTCTCTGATTAAACTAAATCAAATGAGACTACAGTAATACGCCAGTTAGCGCTAACTTGTACAGCACTGTTTCTTGGAGCTCTTGGGGGGGGGGAAACAGACATAAAAGTAGTGAAAAATCACAAGTTTGAACACTCCCAACATGCAAAGAGCAGCTCTTTTTGTTTTTACGCACTCGACTGATTAACACCAAGTGCTCTGTTTACAGTACGTCCTTAAAGCTCGTGGGACTTAGGTAAAATGGACCCCACGAGAAAGCAAAATCCTCAAGTTTTTCATGCCGGTTCCTGGAGTGTGCAAAATTCAGTACTGTACATATAAATAGCTACCGATATACGCATATGTTGAACATTATGTGCAATCAAAGACAAAAGTAGTATCGCGGTTTTGTCTGAAGATTAAATATAACTCGTGAAACATTATGAGAGCCCCCTACCACAAGGCAGAGCGCACCTAAAGTTTAGCCCTTCGACATATGTTTTCACCAAATTTCGCGACACGACTTTTGTCTTTCATTGTACACATATCCCTTTTTTCAACCAAGGACCCCTTATATGCCATGACACATACAAATATTGTCAGTAATCAAAGGATAAATCACAGTCCAAAGCATTTGTTCATTTCAACCAAAATCCAAAATATCCTGCGAATTGGAATCGCCAAATCTCTCACAAACATTGAACACACTATTTCTCAAAAGCTTTTCGTGGACCCTAGTTTAAGAATCACTGCATTAAACTATGGGGGTTTAAACAACACGGCCCTTGCCCCTCTGTGGATTGCACTATGGGTTGCATGGGAAGCAAGGGAGGTTGTGTACATGCATCTAACTTCCACTACTGGCCACGAGAGGTCTCTACAGTCTTAACCGCTTCCTGCCCCGCCTTAGGGAGGGAGGGAGATGGTAATGCATGGTGTTATTGTTACATATAATGAATCTATAAAAGTTGTGGAAAAATCATTTCAATACTCTAATATGATTAAAAAATAAAGAAAATACTGCACTGTATAATATAAAACTGTAAAATAAGAAATATGACGAGCATGGGTGTGTGTTCTGTGTGGGAGGTGATCGCCAGTGTGGAAGCAGTGAGAAGTTTGTCAACAGTGCATCAGTCGACGACTGATTAAAGGCCATTTTACACTTGCATAGAATGCTAGCTATGCTGCGGATGCAAATTACATGGCTTTGAATTGCTTCTGTAGTTTTTCAATGAGGCTGCTCAGATCGGATATGTACCATCCCAGATTGCCTCCTCCGTGATTTTTTTCTTGGCGTAGCTTCGTCGGGCCTGCGCACTAGAGCATTTTGGCAGTCTGGGATAGCCTGAGTGACAGAAGATACAGGGGTGGCTGGAGTGGCAGAAGATACAGGGGTGGCTGGAGTGGCAGAAGATACAGGGGTGGCTGGAGTGGCAGAAGATACAGGGGTGGCTGGAGTGGCAGAAGATTGAGTTGAAGCTGGTGTTTTGGGAACTCTCAGAGAAGAAAAGAATAATGGAGTGCCGAGATCTCTGGCACTTTAGATCTTTGTAGATTCATCAAGTGGTGCTAGTACTTGGTCGACGTACGTTAATCTTCAGTGTTCGGTCTAGTGTGGAGTCTAATTCCCGAAGTGCTTCTTTTTTTTTTGCTTGAATGTAAAAAAAAAATCATTAATTTATCTAACGTCCAGATGTTTTCTTCTAAATCAATGGGACCAAGATCTTGTTCCAGATCATCTGGCTCAACTTCTTTTAGTAAAGAAGCTGGTTCTTCATTTGTTAACTCTTCTCCAGTGTTTCCAAACAGCTCTTCTGGTTGCATGTCTTCCCACTAGCACCCTGCATGTGATCTGGGACTCCACTGAGGGGAAGCAGTGAAATCATTCACTGCTTCAGGTCATAGGGCCTTCCAACAGGAGTTCAAACACTTGCTAGTGATTTCATTATGGCTCATATTAACATTTGCTATGCAGTCAGCAATGGTGTAATTTTTCCACATCTCTTTCACCCGCACTTGGTCACCTTCTTCCAGTGCCTCATGAATCTTCGAAAAAACTGCGACCGAGGTAATATGACTTGAAAACGACAATTATTCCTTGGTCAAGATGCTGAATGAGGTAAGTTGTGTGCTTTGGAACTCAGATTTTTTTATTTATTTTTTTTAATGGCAATTCGTGAGTTTCCGATGGGCACAAGGTTTAAAACTGCGAGCTTTAAGGGAATAATGTACAGTGGTCCCTAGATTAACAAGCACAATTGGTTCCACAGGGTCAGTCGTTAACTGAAAATATCGTTAACTGAATCTATTATTTCAATGGGATATTGGGTAATTGGTTCCAACTCACAGAAAAAGTACATACAAAGTACTGTATACCGGTAATAGAATTAACAAAACATTAAATATAAACTAAATACAGTACTGTACCGTACAGTATAATGTATAATAATAAATAAAAAAACAATAGAATACTGTATTTTAACTTACTTTGAGGTGTGTATGTCGTATTCCCGGCGGCTTTGTTTACATAGCAAACAGCTGATTGTATAGGCAGTCGATGATGACATGCCATATTCTTTACAGAGTGCATTGGTTCTAATGCCTTCTTCGAATTTCTCAATAATTTCTGCACTGTATATTATCAATGTTAACTAAATTTCAGTGACCACTAATTTTAATGTAAAAATACAAAAATATTCAAGAGACCAATAAACTCGATGTTCACTCCACTGTAAAACAAAGTTAAACTGAGAAGTGTTGTTGGGTGATTCAATCGGCTGATGGGCGCACAAAAACTGTTCCCTGTACTGTCTATACAGTATTATCAATATGTTAACTAAATTTCAGAATGACCAATAATTTTAATATAAAAAATGCAAAAATATTCAAGATACCAACTTTCTCGATATTTACTCCACTGGAAACAAATGTAAACATAGAACCGATAACTGTATTGGCGGACTAGCCGATCAGCTGATGCGTGCAACAATGCGTGTTTCTCGTAAGGCTGTCGTTAATAGAAGTTATACTCGTTAATAGAAATGAAAATCTTTATGAGCTAATTCGTGAACCGAAATCTCATAAATTGAACCGCTGTACTATGCAGTACAAATTTGCTGCCTTACACTGTGGACACATTCTTGTTGATTTCCCAATTTTTTTTATATTAGTGACTAGTTTTCACTCATCATGTCTGGAAAATGGTCTACAAATTTTAATGTTGCTAGTGTGTCTAAAGTGCCATGGAAACGTATCTTCTCGGATGTAAAGTTACAAGTGTTGAGGCAGTTGGAAGCTGGTGAGCATCAGGTAGATGTCAGTGCTGCTTTCAACTTGGCTTCATTGACTGTTAGAACCATTATTAAGAATGCAAACAAGATAAAAGCTTCAGCCATGACAACCACGAAGTTGTTATATTAAGTGTAGGTCTTATTGTATGACAAAGTTGTGTGTGGTTAACTGAAGCACAATGTGTGGTGGCAGATTGAAGATCAGCTGCTGAGGAGACCTTGGCAACACCCGGTGTGTATTACCACTCCCTTCCACTCCTAATCACCCCCACCTTTCTGCTTTCTCACTCCACATTTCATAAAGCTATGTAATGTAATGTTGAAGGGATTGTCCTGAATTGGGCGATATCAAGACAAAAAATATTTACATTGTTATATGCATTAAATAAAGACTTGAAAGTATAAGGTTAGGATATCCTACAATATAAATTGATATTCAAGGTTTGGTTTTGTGGATGGAAGTCAGGAATTAATGGTGGAGCTTAGGTGGCGAGCTATTCCATGATCACCAGTTTTTACTGAAGGTGGCGAGTGTTGTGTTTCTCTGGTCAGGATTGTTAAGGAACTGGCGATGGCAGGTAATTTGACATTCAACAGTAGCTGGTAGGATGCGGGTGCAGACAAAGGAATGTAGACTTGCGCAAGACTATTACAGTGATCCCTCGGTTAACGAATTACCTTCCATAAGATTCTTCACTTCGGTTAACGAGCAATCCCTCGATTAACGATTCCTTATGAGCGCCCCTCAACATGTTTTCGCTTGCTCACTAGCTGTCATATTAGTCCGCCAATACAGTAATCAGTTCTAGGGCTTAAATTCCTTACTATTTTAGTAAATATCAAGAAGTTTGTACTATTCAATAATTTTAAAAGTCTTATAGTATTAAAATTTTTAGTCATTTTAACAATTATTTAACATAATTGAAGTACTGTACAAGGAAATTAGTTTTTAGCGCGCCAAACAGCCTCTCAACACACCAAACAGGCGTCAGTCTCTGTGTCTTTTCAGTGGAGGTAACATCTTGCTTCAGACTCTCTTCAATATAAACTATTTTTTCCATTTTTACAGTGAAATTATTGGTCATTTTGAAATTTATTTTTCATATTGATGATATATAGCGCAGTGCAGTGTTGATTTAAAGAAAATATTCTTTATTTACAGCAATTAAACTTAAAATTTTAGTGTTGAAATTGTTTTTGAATCCAGCATAGGCCCCAAGAAATCCAGAAAAGCGATTTCAACCCAGGTGAAACAGGAAATTATTAAGAAACATGAAGAAGGCATTAGAACAAATGTGCTTAGCAAAGAATATGGCATGTCGACATCAACTGTATCGACAATTCTTTCACAGAAAGACAAATTTAAGGAAGTGAGAGTGAGAGACAAATCTACCAGAGTGTTTAAAGGTAGATCCCTAATAGCAGAAACAGAGAGGTTACTTCTCATTTGGATTAGGGAAAAACAAATGAAAGGTGATTCAGTTTCGACCGAATTTATTTGTGAAAGAGCCAGGGAGATTTACGAACATTTAAAGGCAGATCAACCTGGTTGTTCAGGCTCAGAGTTTGAAGAGTTTAGGGCCAGCAAGGGCTGGTTCGAAAAATTTAAGAAAAGAAGTGACATTTTTAGTGTTGTTAGGCATGGTGAGGCTGCCAGTGCTGATAAGGAAGGGGCACCAAAATTTTTAGTGGACTTTAAAGAACTGGTGGATGAAGAAAATTATCTTCCACAGCAAGTGTTCAATGTGGACGAAACTGGGCTGTTCTGGAAAAAGATGCCCAAAAGGACATTCATCACCAGAGATGAAGCCTCATTACCTGGGCATAAACCCATGAAAGACCATCTCACTCTATTGCTTGGTGCCAATGCTTCAGGGGATTTCCGACTGAAGCCTATGCTTGTCTACCACTCTGAGAACCCCAGGGTGTTCAAGCAACAAAAAGTGGTAAGAGGACGGCTTGGAGTTTATTGGAAGTCCAACCGTAAGGCATGGGTGACAAGACAGCTCTTTAATGAATGGGCTGTTGAGGTGTTCTGCCCTTCTGTGAAGCGCTACTTAACCACCAATGAACTTCCTTTAAAGGCTCTTCTCCTTATGGATAATGCCCCTGGTCATGACCCTCAACTTGCCAGCACTTTGGAGTCTCAATTTGACCTTGTCAAAGTGTTGTTTTTGCCTCTCAACACTACATCAATCATACAGCCAATGGACCAGGATGTGATCAGCAACTTTAAGAAGCTGTACATGAAGAAAATGTTCAGGAGGTGTCATCAGGTATCTTCTACTGATCCTGAACTAACACTGGCACAGTTCTGGAAGACACAATTTAACATCCTGGAGGCTGCAAAATTGATTGTGTCCTCATGGCAAGAAGTCTCCACTAGGTCCCTCAATTCTGCATGGAAAGCACTGTGGCCATCAGTAGTCCATGATTTTGAGGGATTTGAAGAAGAAGCAGAGTTGGACCAGGAGATTGTGTCCATTGGTCAGTCATTGGGCCTTGAAGTGGAGGAGGTTGATGTGGAAGAGCTTGTGATGTCTCATGAGCAGGAACTTGCTCCTGAAGACTTGCAGCAACTAGATGAGATGTTAGAGGCTGACAGTGGTGAGGAGGAAAAGGAAAGTGATGACCATATGTCTACTTCAGATTTGAAAGATGTTGTTCATTACTGGGAGAAGTTCAGGAAATTGGCTTCAAGGCACCCTAATGTGGAAAAAGCAGAACTTGCCTTGTGTAATGTTGAGGACACAGTGGTCTCCTTCAAACATCAGTTAATGATGAGGAGGAGAGATGCCCCACAAACAAAAATTGACAGTTTCTTCACTAAAAGGCAGCGGGAAAAAGATGGTAGCCCTCAGCCTTCCACTTCAAGAAGGAGAGAGGATGTTCCTGCTGGAGAATCTGTCAGTCCAGAGGTTCCTGACATTTTCATGGAAGGTGACGCACCTTCCAAGAAGCAGTAAAATGCTTCTCCACCTCCTCTTCCTTCTCTTCTCCTCCTCCACCTCCCACTTCAAATTCACATCATCATCATCATCCAGGAGCCTTCTACATACACACCTCAAAGTAAGTGTACTTTACTACCTTTTTTGTTGACTTTACATATGCAATTTTCGGTGAGCTGGAACCAATTACCCAAAAACCCATTGAAACAATGGTTTCAGTTAACGAATTTTTCGGTTAATGAGCAACCTTCTGGAACGAATTGTGCTTTTTAACCGAGGGACCACTGTATTTAAATCAGGAGTAATTATTTACAATTGAGGTAATTATCAAATATTACTTTAACTAAATATAACCTAAATTAAATGCAACATATACATAACTCCCTAACTAAATTTCTTTCATTCTGCTCTTCAACATAATAGATTAGCAGTTACGATAGGGATACAGCGTTGCTCATTTATACTTACACTCAGTTTTGTTGGTAGATATCAGCTGTTCTATACCATCTGGCAGTGCTGGAGGCACAGTTTACCAAAGAAACCGATAGACACATTACCTCCTTACCATAATCTCCCTCACCACTACTACTACCACCACCACCACCACCACTATCTCTATTATCACCATCTTAATCATAATTTCAGTGATGCAGAGCTGGATTAGCATCAACCAGAGTACAGCTGTACAATATCCAGCACCTCCCACCTGCTGCCCTCTCTTCCTACCTCCCACTCACTGCCTCCGCCTGCCTCCCTCCCTCCCTCTCAACCACCCACCCATCTACACACTGTGTCTCACACTCGTTCATCAAATGCCTCATTCATGATACAGTAGGCTCTCGCCAACAACGTCTAATAGGTACCTGAAAAACGCCGCTATTAGCGAAAACGTTATTTGTGTGACATTAAAATACATGTAAAAAGGGTTTATTGGTGCCGTCGCCCCAAGAATTTCACCCAATTTTTCCCCTTGAAACCCTCCTAACACTTTTTGTTAGCTTAAATAAAAATAATTGTTATTCAATCATCAAAATAAAGAGTTTGAGTAATATAACACTTAGGATGGGGGAGTTTTTGAGGTGCTTGGTGTGATGATTGTTCCGTATGTGAGGGCCGCTAACACTTGCACTGACTTTTATTCTACAAGCTAACCATTTCACAAGAAAATGCTCTGTTATCACTATCAACCTGTTTCTATCACTTTTATCATTCATAGCTCACCTCGCATTTCCATCACTACCGAAATATTTCTTAGCCAGCGCAATACTCTTCTTGGTCTCTTCTACTTTCCTCTTAATATTTCGCACTGTAGACTCAGGATGGTTCAATTTCCTCACAATATCAATGTTCCGTGCACCACTTTCAATGAGCACAACAATCTGTGCTTTAACCTTGACCGAGTAGGCACACTTCTTGAGGCTTTGTCTCTTAGCTTTGGGGTCTTTTTTCTCATTCACTTTAAAAGTTCCGGGCATTCAGGCGGCAAATCACTCCCTCCACCACCTCCCCTAACCCCTACAGGCAAAAATGCGGAAGCCATTGTTGATCACCGACCCTAGCAACCACTGGTTATAGAGGCGAAAATCTCATACGTGGGAGCAGCGCTGTATTCCACCAAGCGTGTGTAAGAGTGAGGCGGAGCGGACACCTACGTCATCAACATGGCGGCAAACAAACGCTATCATTGATGCGCACGGACGCTTCCCGCGAAATCTCCGTTATTCAAGAGAATCCAGACGTTATTATCGAAAATGGGTATCTATTGTAACTTACCGTCATTGTCGAAAATGTTATTGTGGAAGTCGTTATTGGCGAGAGCCTACTGTACAATATTGTTTATTTATTATTAATTACTTAGTAAATATATGTTACTGTAATATTCTGTGTTTAGTTTACCAATACCTGTACCCTTCACATACAATACCTGTACTGTATATATCTCCTAGGTAAAAAAAAATCATCAGGAATGGATCTCCATTTATGCAATGGTATAATGGTCCCTTAGAACGCTGTTCTGGATAGTGCTCGTTTGTTTCACCTTTTCGAGTATTTTCTCACTTTACAGTATTACCCGCTTTACACGGTTTCACTTTCCGCGATTTCTCATTTACGCGGTACCTTGCCAGAACCAGACTTTCCCTGTCCGCGGTGCATCTACTCATATACGCAGTGAAGTATAATTTTTTTTTTATTTAGCTCATAAAATTCATGCAAATTACCCGGCCAGAATATAATTTACATTGCTGGAATTCTTACAATATGATGATCATTTTGAATATAAACATCATGGATTTTGCATTAGACATACAAATTTTAGATCTAATGTAATAATTTGGTTTACACAAAGCAAATATTTTATCCTTTGTGCAGAATATATGAAGTTTACATTCAAAATATTCCCTGACCTGCAAGGAATCCAGAAATGTCAATTATATTATCCTAACTTTAGTCTGAGTTATTATTTATTACTAAAAATGTAAATATACTATTTTCTCCCAATCGCTTCTCTGGTAGGTAGGTAAGGAGGGAGGGAGGGAGGGACCGACCCAGCTAGGGCGGAGTATTTTGATTGACAGATAGTGTTCTTGAAGAATATTTCTTTGTTTATTTACTGAAGATATATGTTTTAGCTCATAAAATTCATACAAATTACCCGGCCAGAATATAATTTACATTGCTGGAATTCTTACAATATGATGATCATTTTGAATATAAACATCATGGATTTTACATTAGACATACAAATTTTAGATCTAAATTAATTTGGTTTACACAAAGCAAATATTTTATCTTTTGTGCAAAATATATGAAGTTTACATTCAAAATATTCCCTGACCTGCAAGGAATCCAGAAATGTCAATTATATTATCCTAACTTTAGTCTGAGGTATTATTTATTACTAAACGTTAAACTCTAGAGTTTTCACCCAAACATTAATCAGAGAGGTAGGAGCTAGTGAGCTGGGAAGAGGGGATTTGAGTCCATTATTTAAATGGACATTAACCTGGCGACTGTATTTCTCTTAAATATTAATTGTGTGAGCATACCATCATAAAATTTAGATGTTATTTTTACTACAACATAGGTATTGTGTCGGAAAAAGTGGAGTTTGGGGGTCGGGCCAGTCTCTATTGGAATTAATTCCATATGTTCTGTTGTTCACTTTACGTGGTTTTCACTTTTCACGGTACCCTGTGGGTTCAATTGACCGCGTAAATTGGGGTACTACTGTATTGAAAAATAGCATGAATTAAGTGTACACACACCCACACACTTAACTTTATCTTCTTCACCATTAATTGGCCTGCTAGCTGCTTGGACAGTTGGCCACATCACTGTTATGCACTGTTGGCAAGTACAGGTTATGCACAGGCTTCAGAATGTATCTGTACCTGCTCCAGTGTTGGTCAAGTCTGGTCTTGAAGGAGTTCACACTTGGGGCCATCACAACAATCTCTGGCAGATTGTCCCAAGAGTTCACAACTCTCACTTCAAAAAAGTTTGCCCTGACATCTTTCTTTTATCTGAGGCTGTGACCTCTAGTGAGGTGTGCATCTGTTAGCCACACACATAGAGACTGTCTTCATCTCCTGTCATTCATTCATCTTATTGCTGTAGCGCTGTGTTCCACTATAGTGCACTACTCCCCTTACACAATACTGTAATACCCTGAACATCAAGCCAATTTTCACACCTCAATAGCAGCCATTAACAGCGCATCCATTTTGTTTGGCAACTTTTTTATACACACGTTGGTTCTTGTTGATGGAAGTGTGATTGGGATGGTTGTGTAAACAGCTCTGCCGGTCCCATAAACCGCAGGCCTATGTCTATGCTGAAGGCGCGGAAAACAATCACTGTTCGACACGTGTCCCTTAACTAATTTATAAGTTGAAGGTATACTTGGAAAACTCCGTGTTACTTCTTATAGTTAATAGTAAAAACACAATGGCAATCTATTATTAGCTTATTTATATAGAATAATTTAACAGAATTAAAGTAATTGATGATAAAAACAGGCATCCCTGGGTTACGGAGGGTTCCATTCCTGAAAATCTTTCCATAACGCAAAACAATTTTTCCTATATATTTCCATTATAAAAGTTGAGAAGAGTTACTAAGAAAATTTTTTGAGGCCCCAAAACATGCCAAAGCAAATATTTGTATGAAATTAGACAGTTTTAAACACATAAAATGAGTCATTCATGATGTAACATGATAATAAATGAACAAAACACTTAAATTTTACCTACCAGAAACAATGTTGAGTGCTGCAGGAAGTGGTGAGGAGAGGTTGTGGGATCAGAGTTACTTGGGAGTTATCTCCCTTAAAACATCAAGTTTAATGTCCAATGCAATTCCTTTATGGAATCTTTTATCAATGCTGCTAGCTGTCACTTGAATTTGATTATCTTTTTCCACTCATCTTGAGTAAGTGTACACAGTAACACAGACGAATAACTGAACACAAACTGGGGAAAGAATTCAAACTGGGCAGTGCCCAGAATCCACACAAAATAAATGTTGTGATTTGAGTGAATTTTTTTTCTAAATACTGTAGTGATTTTTTCTTTTTGAAAAGTTAATAAATTAACCAAAATTCCATAAGGGCAAATACAGTCCTGAACACAGACGCTGGGGAAAGAATTTTAACTGAGCAGCGCCATTGTTGTGGTGGTTGCTGGCATCTAGGGAGGTGAGCGGCCTTCCAACCACCTTGTGACCACCACAGAGAATCCACATTAAATTGTTTTTAAAATTTTGGCAAAAATTTACCCAAATTCCATAAGGGCGAGTTGTTTTCCGTAACCTAAAATAAAACAACAAAATATTGTTTTTTACACATAAATCATAGATAATATTAATTATTGTGAGAAATCCATGATCTAACCCTGACAAGAAGCCTATTACACTTTAAATTCAAACAGAAACCCACCATCCGAATCTTCATGGGACAAGTCACTACGAGGTTTTATTTACACTTTAATATATTAAGTGGAATTGTACTAAATGGTTTCCACATTGTGTTTTTACTGAAGAAATTGATTTAGAACAATTATTTTTACAATGTAATGTTTGTGACAATTATCAAATACATCACCATTAATTTGATATAATCACATATTTCTGGAACAAATTTCCTCAAAGCTTACATACCTCTGAGCAGGAATAATCTTAATTTCAACTGCTGTTAAGAATCCAAGGGTACCATATGACCATGGAACCGAGTAGAACAGATCAACATTTTCAGTCTGAAAAATATTTAAATTAATTTAGTATATATTCTCAATTTATTCTGTTTAGCAAATACTGTACAGGATGCCCTCATTTATGATGGTTTTGCAAGAACCGGGTTGACATTTACATGGTTTAGTCTAATGCTTATCATCATTATTCCCACAGGAGACAATGGCTAACAATAACATGCCAGTACATATGAGAATGTACACCTCAAGTGTGTAAAATGAATTAAGAGAGGTAGCAATTACAGACGATATCATCAAAAGAAAAGTAGCCAGCTTCAATGAAGTCAAAGCCCCTGGAGTGGATGCAGCACTTATCAAGGTGATAAAGGTGGCAAATGAGATTTTCACCCCACTAAGACTCTTTCTCAGGAAATCCTTGGATCCAAGTAAAGTGCTGAGGAACTGGAAATTAGCCAATGTCACCCCAATATGCAAGAAGAGTTGAAAAGGTGCAGCAGAAAACTACAGGCTGTTCTGCTTAATATTACATCCAGTACATGTAAACCTAAGCGATATCACAGTCTTATCAATGCATCACAACATGGTTTCATGGAAAGAAAATCCTGTCTAACAAACTTACTCACATTCCTTGAAACCGTAACAGATAACTACATTGTACTGTACATGGAATTCTCCAAGGCATTTGGCATCACAGCCAAGATTTTGACAAAATTATTAAAAACAATGGTGGGATCCTACACAGGCCACCTCTAGTGGGTAGTCATTAGGTAAATAAGGTATGTAAACAAGAGGATTATGATGTGGTGCAGTTTGTATAAAGCTGTAACAATCAACACCATGACAGTCTACACATTCTTCATCATCATACATCATTATCCTTTGCCAACATTCACCAGTATTGTCTTTAGTGAATAAGAAACACTCACAGATCAACCAAAGTAACAACAGCCCAGTCCTACTTATTAAATAATGTAAATCAAATTTGGTGTAGAAGATGAAAAACAGGGACAGATGTTGGTGGGTTATATACAAGGGGAAAGTACTGGAAGTAACTGCAACAGTGCAGAACAAGGGGGAACAGCGAGTCATCCGAGCCCTACAACCTCCCACCCAAATAATTATAAACTTGACCACACCCCCACACAATGCAATGAATATTGTGAACAAGGCAGCTGCTGAGAATGAAGGCAGGCCAAATCCACTACCAAATTTGGAGCCACTACCTAGGAATGTTTCCAGCTAAATAGTCATATACTCATACAGTATACAAACACTGATACTTTACTTGACAAGAGAGTAGAGTTTGAAACTACACAAGATCCATCAACCTGATATAGTAGGTGCTTTGTAATTGTTGTACAGTAAGGTCTTGTATTTCGTGAGTAATATAGACTGGAAAATTTGTGCCAAATGCAAATACATAAACTAATGAGGAAAATATCAATATAGACTGGCCACTCTACATCAACCTCTAATTTTTCCCATTTATAACTTCCAAATGACAAATTCTGCCTTTATTGACCTGATTGTGCCTTCTGGAAAACCAGTAATCTTTCTAATCTCACTAGTTTTTAGGCCTTCCTCAAGTAAGTTAATCATATGCTGCTTATCCTGCATCGAGTACTTGGCAAACTTAACTCCCTTATGATAGTCCCGCTTCTTTTCCTTATTTGGCTGCTTAGGTGGGTCTGTCCCACCCCCACCAGTAAGACCCCCAGTAGAGGTAGAGGCTATTTATCTTGACTCGACAGATGGTAGCACCACCCTAAAAAGCACACAATAGCAGCCTGGGCGGTCGCTAGGATGACGAGGGAGTAACTGGTATGAGGGCTGTGACGTCATACAAGACGGTGGCCAGCTGTTCTGTCTTGCGTCCAGTGAAATGATTGCCAAATGGCAACCCAGTATTTATTTATTTTACTTATTATAATTACCGGTATATTTATTTACTGTATTCTTCACATATACTGGTACAGTATAAATGCAACACAGTTCATCCGGCAGTCATGAAAGTGACTCGAGAAGTGTGTGGCTGCTGCCTGTATGCCCTGACGTCACACGGGGGGAGGGAGAGTGCGGCTGGCCACTTAGCATAAAACATACTTATGCTGCAACATAAAATATTACAGCATTCAGCTGGCTGGAACTCGCGAAACTCATGATATTTTACGCCAAATATAAGACTTGGTTACATTAGGTAGTGCTTGCGAAATTAAAAAAAGCGAAATGAAATCGCGCGAAATATGAGATCTTACTGTATAAAAAATGGGGGATCAACCCGGATGATTGTGAGTTTAATATACAGTGATCCTTCGGTTAACGAACTACCTTCCATAAGAATCTTCAATTCGGTTAACGAAATTCTTACGAAATCATGTCAACATGTTTTCGCTTGCTCACTGGCTGGAATATTAGTCCGTCAATACTGTAATCGGTTCTAGGGCTTAAATTCGTTCCGATTTGAGTAAATATCAAGAAGGTTGTACTATTCAATAATTTTACAAGTTTTATATTAAATTTTTTAGTCATTTTCACACTTATTTAACATAATTGCAGTACAGGAAACTAGTTTTTGGTGCACCAGTCAGCCACTTGACTCACCCACCAAGGCGTCAGTTTGTGTCACTGCTCAGTGGAGGAAGCATCTTGCTTGAGACTCTTGAATATAAACTATTTTTACATTTTTACAGTTCAATTATTGGTCATTCTGAAATTTATTTTACATATTGACAATATATAATGCAGTGCAGTGTTGATTTAAAGAAAATAATCTTGAATTACACCTAGTGAACTTAAAATTTTATGGGTGAAATGACGGCATCAAGCATGGGATGATTTCTCCTCCATCCCCACTTCCTTCTCTTCTCCCTTCTCCTCCACCCCCACTTCTAATTCCCATCATCATCATCAACCAGGAGCCTTTTTCATACACACCTCAAAGTAAGTGTACTTTACTGCATTTATTTTTACTTTGTATGTAATTTTCGGTGAGCTGGAACCAATTATCCAAAATCCCATTGAAACAATGGTTTCGGTTAACGAAATTTTTGGTTAACGAATGACCTCCTGGAACGAATTGTGTTCGTTAACCGAGGGACCACTGTAATTGGCTATGACTCATTTACGAACCTATGTCTGGCAACCTGTAAGAGGGGTGTGGTTATTTATACGAGACAACCTCAGAGCCAGTCAGGTAAGGGTGCAAAGGGAGGATGGTTTTCAAGAGTTGGTATGGTATATAATTAAATTAAGGGAACACACTCATTGTTGGATGTATTTAACCAAAAGAATTTAAGACAATGCAACAGTACTTGACTCTACCCACCTTCTTGTCAATGGGCACTACAATTATGGTGATATTGGACGAACGAAATTACACCAATTCTTTTTGTTAAAAGTCCGAGAGACAACTTCTTATTCCAACATGCTTAAAACCTAGCTCATTATAAACTCTATAATGAGGAAAGATATTGTCCAGGTTTTATATACAGTGGTCCCTCGGTTAACGAGCACAATTCGTTCTAGAAGGTTGCTCGTTAACCGAAACCATTGTTTCAATGGGTTTTTGGGTAATTGGTTCCAGCTCACCGAAAATTGCCTAAAGTCAACAAAAAAGGTAGTAAAGTACACTAACTTTGGGGTGTGTATGTAGAAGGCTCCTGGATGATGATGATGATGATGGGAATTAGAATGGGGGTGGAGGAGAAGGGAGAAGAGAAGGCATTGGGGAGGAAGAGAAGTCACCCCATGGTGCAATTTCACCCATAAAATTTTAGTTCACTTGGTGTAATTCAAGATTATTTTCTTTAAATCAACACTGCACTGCATTATATATTGTCAATGTGTAAAATAAATTTCAAAATGACCAATAATTTGACTGGAAACACAGAACAAAAGCGTTTATGTTGGAGAGTCTGAAGCAAGATGCTACCGCCACTGAAAAGACACAGAGACTGAAGCCTGTATGGTGTGTTGACAGGCTGTTTGGCGCGCTAAAAACTAGTTTCCCTGTACTTAAATTATATTAAATAATAGTTAAAATTACTAAAAAATTTAATATAAGACTTTTAAAATTATTGAATAGTACAAACGTCTTGATATTTACTAAAATAGTAAGGAATTTAAGCCCTAGAACTGATTACTGTATTGGCGGACTCATATGACAGCTAGTAAGCAAGCGAAAACATGTTGAGGGGCGCTCATAAGGAATTCGTTAATCGGGGGAATGCTTGTTAACCGAAGTTAAGAATCTTATGGAAGGTAATTCGTTAACCGAAATTTCGTTAACCAAGGCGCTCGTTAACCGAGGGATCACTGTATACAAAAGTGATATCCCTGTAGCCAGAACAATTGGTGCAGAGCACTTCCGGGAATGAGAGATTTCCGGGTAACAAGATGACTCTCTCAAAGCCGGAAAAAATCCCTCCTCCCCAGAATTTTCAGGGTAACGGAAAAATGTTCTTGGAAATTCCAAACTGAAACATGCAGCTCTCCATACTGTTGCCAAGGGATAACAGGATCACGGGGCTCATCGTGAGAGAGGTACACTCGACTAGAGCTGGACACTCAGGACGAGAACACATTCTTGCCATAATACGTGGGACATACTGGATACCTAGGTGCCGCAAATTACTCGACCGCACAATGCGGACGTGTGTGACTTGTCGGAGAAGCAACTGGAGGCCTACCCACCAACGCCAAGTCGACCTGCCAGAAGATGGAAGCATGCCCGATTCATCGCAGACCAATTTTGGAAGAGGTGGGTAAAGGAATATCTCCTGACACTACGTCAATGACAAAGATTCTTCAAAACTCCCCATAATCTCCACGCTGGGGATATTGTTATCGCCACGCATAATTGTGTGCACCGGCCACATGTTAAGTGAAGAGACTGTTTATGCCTCAGAATAGCTTATTAAGAGAGATGGAGCTGGTAGCAGCTGTGTGACCGCCTGAGGGGAGACTATCGCCTTCTACTGTAGAGGCAACATCTTGATTCTCGTCAGCCAACACCTTCCTGCAGGACATTATATATGTTCTCATTGGTCTAACCCAGACCCAAAAACGTTTTGACTGTAATCCTCGATGCAAATTATATATATAT
>NW_024712526.1:2834109-2948145 GCF_018991925.1 Homarus americanus | reverse complement strand
GAAGTACCATCGCAATGAATTTGTCCCGTTAGTTCAGTCCCTAAATTATTAAATATTAATGTTGTTTTAATATGATCCAACCATTACCAATGTATCAATCAAGAATTGCCCCAACTTTGAATGTAAATGGAAGTGTTTATTGTATTCCATGTAGCAAATGTAATGGGAATTATGTAGAGACTGACGGAAAGCATTGCAACTCAGAATCAAACAGTATACAATGTCAGAACAGCATCTAAGCAGTGCACTGTTCAGTCATGTTAAGAATAAAAGTCATCCCATTGATTGGGGAAATAGAAGTTTACAACCATCATGTGTCACAGAAAGACTTGTGGTTGAAGCTAGTTTGATTAGGGAATTAAATCCATAAACCTTAGTGATGGTCAGTACAAAACTGATAATATGTTACATAAATTTATTTGTCAGTGGCCCAAGGTTAAAAATGCTTGGACAACCTTGGAGCCAGATGGGATAAATATTTAGTGGGTCCCATATTTTTGACCTGACTTAACTTGACTAGTCATGTCGCCCCTTTCTCTTAAGCCCTTCATGCATGTGGTGTGCGGATTAGTGGATGTCATGATTATGACCTGACCTCATGTTTAATAAGGTCACCCGTATATTTAAGCCTCTCTTGTCCATGTAATTCAGTTGCCTCTGAAGATGTCTTGAATAAAGACGAAAGCTAAGGTGCTCCAATGTTTCCTTTTCCCTGTGTGATTTGATCAATATATATATACAGTCATTCTGCTTAACCGCTTTCACTTAACGCGTTTTCGCACATACGCCGTGCCTTGCCAAAGCTGAACTTTCACTTAACGCGGCATTTTTCATCATATACGCGTGAGTGTCCGGCCCAGAGCTATTTTAGATTCAGCACCCCCACCCGCCACCCTGCCTGTTTTAGCTCATAAAATTCATACAAATTACTCCAGCCAGAATATATTGCTGGAACTCTATAATTTGCGATCATTTTGAATATAACAAATATATTTTTTAAACATACAATTTTTAGATAAAAATTGCTCTTGGTAATTATGTTATCTTTTGTCCAAAATATGACATTTATATTCAAAATATTCCTGGTCTTACAAAGAATCCAGCAATGTCAATTATATTATCCTAACTTTAGTTTGAGGTATTATTTATTAAAATTTAGTGGTTATACCACACATCTCCTGGGACGGTTGGTGGGGGTGGGGGTGGGGGTGGGGGGTGGGGGGGGGGGAGGAGGACCGACCGACTCGACCATCTGTTACCCAGTGAAGAATTATTTTTTTTATTAACTGAAGATATTTGTTTTATTCATAAAATTCATACAAATTACCCGGTCAGAATATAATTTACATTGCTGGAATTTTATATTTAACATTTTGAATATAAACAACATATATTTTGGATAAAATACAATTTTAGAAAAAATTGTTCTCTAGGTAATTATGTTATCTTTTGTCCATATATGACATTTATATTCAAAATATTCCTGGTCTTACAAAGGAATCCAGCAATGTCAATTATATTATCCTAACTTTAGTTTGAGGAATTATTTATTACTATACCGGTTTTCCCAAAAAAATTTCTCAGAGGAAGAGCCAGTGAGTGTAGTGTGAGAAGAGGGGAGGAGTTGAGTCCATTATTTGAATGGACATTAACTTGGCGACTGTATTTCTTCATTTCTCTTAAGTATTATAATTGTGTGCATGTACCATCATAAAATTAAGATGCTATTTTACTACAACATAGTTATTTGTCGCCAAAAAGTGGAGCTTGGGGGTCAGCTGGGTCCTAGTTGGAATTAACATATGACCTGTTATTCACTTAATCGTGATTTCACTTAACGCAGGACCCTCCAAGCCTAATTGAATGGCAAGTATGGGCAATAACTGTATATATATATATATATATATATATATATATATATATATATATATATATATCACACATATACATACACACTGTATATATACACACACACACACATATATATACACACACACACACACACATTATCATATATATACACACACACACACACACACACACACACACACACACAGCATATACACACACACACACATACACAGACACACACACACACACACACACACACACACACACACACACACACACCATATACACACATATACACACATACACACACACACATTATACACACACACACACACACACACTATATATATATATATATATATATATATATATATATATATATATATATATATATATATATATATATATATATATATATATATATATATATATTTATTTATTTATTTCAGTGTTATATCAAATACTCTGATCTTAAGTGATGTGCCAATAAATAAAACTTCAGTCACAGAGAAAGACACTTGTGGATTCCTCTTTTGCCTTAAAAAAATTTAAGTCGTTTGGTTACTATTTCACATGTTTTAAAATTAAACTGATCTTCAATAATTTTATCAGGGCTTTATGTTATGTACACAGTACTGCTGTCTTCCAATAACACTAGTCTATATGGGAATTTAATTCAAGTGATTCCATCTACAGTACGCGAAAGGTAATGTAGAGAGCTACTACTTCGAAGACAACTGGGACAACATCGCCTTTGAAATGGATTAACAACTCTACACGGATCATCATCACTGGTACTGATATGGCAGCAAAGTTCATTAATACTCAAGTATCTCTGTCCTCTTGTAAATTAATTTAAAAGTTAAATTTTGAGTGAAGTCACTTTTAGCCAGAGATGCGAGTTAAGCAAAGTGAGACATTCAGTCCACTGTGTTTACAGGAGAAACTCATGCATGTATAAAAAATGAGATGAATTGCAACATTATATAGGCAGCAAACAACAGGGTACTATAATCACTTTTAATACTGAAAAGATCATTTGTGATGTATCAGGTACCTTTTTACTAGTCTTCCTTGTGGCAAGAAAGTAAGGACATGTACCGTAATATGTACTGATCACCCTAATGTTATTTTGTTTTGAGAAATTTTCATCATGATAGTCTACTTCATGTCAGTTCAGTTTATTGGTGCTCTCCTATATCTCTATGAAGGACATTACGGGCCACTCTTATCATTAAGGTGTTTTTACGCACACTGGCAGTGTTTGCAGCTGAGCTAATTTTATAAAGTACAGTATTGTAGTTGGTTAATTTTGTTGTGCTCCTGTAATATTTTTTAGTATACTGTATGCCTACCTAACATTTAAGCTGTAAAATGATATTTACATTATATGTGACTAAAATTGAAAAACAAAAACAAAACAAAAATCATGGACTGCCTTTTTTGGAAGAACACCCAGGACAGTAAAAACAAATAATAATACTGTAATAATGAATGTCTATGATACAAGTCCTCTACAATGTTCCCTATCATAATTATCTAGCCAAAGTGTCACAACATACATACAACATTAAAACCATTTATTATCTTACACACAGGAACCCAGGAATCTCTAGGTCTCGCATTAAATATTTCTTGTAACTGGAGATGTAAAAACCCATCTAACAGGTTGATTAGTGTTAACCCACATATATACCAGCCAAAATAAGATACAAAAACTGACTGAAATAGCCACAGCTATATAAAGACCTCATCAGAACACCAGTTAGAGGAAAAATTATCATAAACAATCTTTGTGAATCTTAACCAGAATCTTGACTTAAGGTTTTCCCAGGAGAGAGGATAACAACCTGTTCAGGCTAGACTATCAAGGTTAAGAACAGTACTGTACTGTACTGTACTGGGAATTGCTGTAGTACAGTAACTGAAATCTTATAAGAGTATGTGATATTGTTTTTAATTTTAATGCTGTACACACATTTCCATTGTTACGTTGTACTCACTGTGAAACATGATAGTTTTATCTCATAATATTTTGATGTTGTTGGACTCGTGTATTACGCACTTAAAAACCTTCATTATTCAAGCACAGTAATAACATGATAACAACAACAGAATCATGAATGTCAAGTAGTGAACATTAAAAAAAATTTCATCACATTTGTTTTGTTGTGATACTGTAGTGTGTTTGTTTAGTGTTTAATTTATATCTTCTATTTGAGTAAGTCTGAGGAACTACATATTGTATATCTTAATAAGTTCATTCTAAGAATTAAAAAACAGTACACTATTCACAGCCATGAAAAAAAACCTTTAACATTTTCTTTGTTTTCAAGGTGTTTCTGCCATCATAACAAGTCGTTACATGCTCATCACTTTGATTACCATGATACATGAGATATATACTGTACTTTAAATATGATTTTCTGTTGAATATAATTTTTTTTTTTATTATGAACTATGTGGATTCATATGATAGCATATATATCAGAGAAAATTCATGTTTTTCCTTGGGCTTGCAATAATATTTAGCTTCTAATGGGAGATCTGCAATGTTATGGTATATAATCTCTACCACTCAGAATAAATCTTATTAATATGAATTTCGAACTTTACAACCTAATAACCCCAACAAATATCTACACATAAAGATTCTCAGGTGGCAGACTTAATGCTTCTTTTATATAGGTACCTATACAGTATAAACAAAAGATATATGTACGTGTATCTAAACTGAAAGACAATAAGTACATTTCATTGAATCAGGCAAAACTGTATAGTACAGTATTTTATTGAAAAACTGCTTTTTATTACTAGTCTGAAGTGTTTGAAGGGACAAGAAACTAAACAATGTCTTTGTTTACTTCAGCGGCAAGTGAGCCCTGTCGTCTGCATCTAAGGTGATATTTCTTTATTAGTTAATTACACCCAAAGGGCAGCAAAGGCAACAGGAGACGGGCAGCCCATCACAACTTAACCCTCTCGCACACAAGATAAGTTTTAACTTTTCCAGTTCCAAGATCACACCTCTGAGGCCTCCAGGGCATGCGAGACAGCGCACGGTGAAAATTTTTTTGCTTTATCAATTTCCCTCCCAAAGCTTGTTTTTATTTGGCTTCGCAACTGATTACTCTGCAACATACACCATTTTTTTTTTCTAAAACCAGTTTTTGTGATATACAGTCCAGAATGCGACATCTAGCTTTATACCTAGGTATGTTAATGCCTAGCAATAACTTGCCAAGCCAACACACAGGCAATTAAAACATCTAATAATTACTTAAAACGTAATATTAGGGCACGTCGCTACCTGGCATTTAATTGCAATTTTCAAAACCTCCCGCACCCTCCATCACACGCATTGTTACCGTCATCTTCTTGCCTGACGAATCAGCTGTAAATACTCACAAAGAAGGCCCTGCTAATTTGTGTTGTAATAGCTGAAATATTATGGGGTGAGGTGAGATGTTGACAGACGGGTGGGGAGATTACCAAGTGCGTAGTTATCAGCCAAATGGAGGGAGTTTAAGTTTTTCACTTATAAAATGTTACTGAATTGACTTGACAGAATATAACTTACATTGCTGGAATTCATGTAAGATAGTGATTAATTTGAGTACAAACATCACATAGTTTGCACAAGACATAAAATTTTTAGTAATTATTTAGTCCATTTCATACATTAGGACAATCATTTCTTTTACTTTTTCAAAATATGTATTTAGGATGGTGTGTGTATTTAAATGAGTAAAAATAAATGAAGAAAGTTACGTATATCTACCCGAAAATAAGAGTTGAAAAACAACACCACCACCTCACAGCTTGGCCCAGTAGCCTGGTGGTTACAGTGATGAGTCTAACCTGACAACAATGCCATGATAAATCACTGTTCAGCATTATTATATCAGTAAACACGAATAATAACAGTAAATCCAGTTGAATATGGCAGAGAGGGAGGAAAGTTAAGTATAGACGACGCATTAACTAGCAGTCACATGATTCACTCCCCTTACTCGCACCCGTTGCCAGGTGTACGATCGAAGTATGTATGGTAGAAATACATATCTTATACAGTGTAGTCTAATTTGTAAACAGTGACAAGCAGTGATAATCAAATTATATAAGCCATCCATTTACCTACGGTTTATGTTTCCCACCTCCTTGGGCACCTGTGTCCAACACAACCATCTGGTCAACCAGTGCCCACGGTCCTAAAATGTTCTTTGCTCTGTTTTGGGAATTCTTCTTAGGGAGGCTTTTTAGCCCAGAACTACCAAATTTTTTGTCAGAATCTTCCAAAATTGGGATTTACCTGGTCCAAATCTTCAAGGGTTCACTGTATGTGAACATGTGATGATCAAGCAACTGTTGATAATGTGGCTACAGAATAGTTCATTGACGTGTTTGCCAAGATAATTTAAGATGAAATCCTTTCTCTTGAACGAAATTATCTTATTCTGAGTGGGAAATCATCAATACTGTTATTTTTACATCAAATTTGAATCGAGATTCCACCTGAAATGCCATGTTTTAGTGTGACAAGACCAGCACTCATTGTTGCGTCAAGCTGAAATTGCGCAGAGTTTACTTTCATAATTACAATCTTAACATATTAATGCACACAGCAAAACTGCACTCATGACTCACAAACTTGAACGTGTTGGCTTGGGTATAGTGCCTGCCACTTCCATAACATTTGTACTTCTAAGAGCTGTGGCAACCTTAGTGTGCCATGTGCAGAAGTATATCCTAGCTTCTTGCACAAGTTGAACAATACCTGTACTGTCTTGCCCTATAATTTTTGTTTTGTTTTCTTAACAATAATTTTTTACTGATATATGTCATCCAAGGGCATACATTTTCTAGAATTTTCCTGCATACATCATATAATAAACAAAACCAGTAAAACACAAATGCATAACCATTTGGTAATGTTTTATTCAGTAAAGAGCATTGTAGGTGGACACTGAAATCCTGTCATTCTGTATTTGTAAACATGTGAGCTGCTGGTTAAAATACTAGAATAAAAAAAAAATTTATTTTGATGATTAAACTTCAGCCTGGACTTCTCTGGGTGAACTAACACCCACCCAATGGGGTTCAGGTTGAATATGCCAATAAAACAAAAAATTCGAGAACCTGTCACACATTCAGTCCCGAGGATTTCGGATACAAGGATTCTCAACTGGCAGTATACTGTGTGTAAAGAAGGTACAGTAAATCTGTGCTTAACGTCGTCCCGCTTAGTGTTGTTTCGGTACTACGTCGCTAAACTTTAGAGACCAAAAATTTGTCTAACGTCCCGGTGATCCGATACTACGTCGTCACAGACTACATTTTACGGTGCATCACCCACTCTCTTCTGGCCGTGCTATGCTCTCTCAGCTTGGCGGGTTCTCTGACTCACTCCCCTCCTTCTCTCCCGCCATACTCCTCCCCTCCTTCTCTCCGCCCACACCTCCCTCCTTACATTCTCCCTCCTCCTCTCCATCTCCCTCCTTCTCTCCCGCCATACTCCTCCCCTCCTTCTCTCCCGCCATCCGCCTCCTCTGCTTCACTACCCACCACACACTCGCCCTACCACCTCTGCCCATAGGTGAGTACCAATACAAACTTAGTAGTTGTATAGTTGTATATGTATGCATTATTTTCTATAGAAATAACAATGATTTTCTGTAATGTATTTCACGGGTCAAAGGGAGGCTCAGGAACGTAACTCCCGTATTTTATCTACCTATTTCTTATGGGGAAAATTGATCCCCTTAACATTGTTTCGTATAACGTCGCATTTTTAGGATAGTAATCCGACGTTAAGCGAGGACTTACTGTAATTACAGTGGTCAAGAGCCAAAATATCAGTCATGCCAACTTTAGCCTCTAGGTTCCTGAAAACCACGACTTCAAGTGAAACAACTTTATGTGAAAACTATTTTACCATAGACACAATGTTACAAATAGGAGTCATGTTCCTTGGGTACATTTCTGGTCCAAATTTTCTCACAACTTACACAAATGTTTCACTTTCAGCACTATCACCTCCTTCTTGTTTTAAAGATTCAAATAATCTTAGAGTTTTTTTTCACCAGTATGGAGAGCAACGAAAATGGAGAGTTTTGGGTAATATTGCAGTTTACAGAAACCACAGAATTCCGGAAATTCACTACACCCAATTGATAGAACTGTTTTCTATGATCATTTTCTTATATTAACTTCCGTCGCAAATTGATAATAAGGAAGTTATTGAATTTTAAAAAGAATAAAATCAGAGCACCTGTTGTCCCTATGCTGTTGCTCAAATTGTGTGTTCGTACGTTTGCTTACCGCACGCTTGGAAGGGGGGACGGCAGCCAATCAAATCTAATAAAAAATCTCAACATTTGATTCAACCAGTTAGCGTTCGACATTCTGCATGGGTGGTAGGATGCGGGAAATATTTAATCAGTTGTAGCATGGAGCCATTATGTGCTGAGTGTGATTTCGATTATTGGAATTTTATTGTATAATTTCATTATAAAAATAAGGAAATTTTAGATTTCCTGGCTAGGGCCACCGGGGGTCTGGGGGATGGAGCCCCCCCCCGCTAGGGGGTTGGGTAAGGCTTAGTTTGGTTATATTGTATAAGTTGACAAGCACAGTGCCGGGAATTCAGAATATGCAATCGATAGAACTATTATTGATACTTTTTTCGTAAATTACAGAATTTCTGTTGTTAAATGTGTTCTTCTGATGTTTTCTTGTGATTCGGACAATTTTGGAAATCCCTTCTACCACAAATCACTCGTTTTGGCTCTCCCTCACCCAGACCCCCAAATTCCCATGCTATCCCCCATTATTCTTGGAAGGGGGGGTGGGGGGCTTTATCCAAAACGAGTTATTTCCGATAATAACGAATGTCAGATTTGAACGAATCGCATTAAAAGTACTGTATCAGAAAAACACTTTTTTTTCCGCAGATTCTTTGGTTGCCACTTCTGTTACGAGTTAACTTTGTAGCAGATAATGGAGTAACACTTTTAATACGTGATTTGATATTTTCTCCATTTCCACAAATTGTTCTTCCTACATCTGTAGATGGCAAACTGACGGAACTCATTTTATGTCCACAGCTCACTGTCCTTCAAATTTTTTTACCACATCTAATTTAACTTCTAATGTAATGCTTTTCCTCTTCTTTCTGTGACCACAACCAGTTGTGGTGCATAATGCACGTTTAGCACTCATTGTTCTAGGGCTCAAATAAATTTATACTGTACAGTATTACCCCGCTTTACACGTGAATTTCTGATATTTCTCATTTACGCGGTACCTTGCCAGAACCGGACTTTCACTTTCCGTGGTGCATCTACTCATATACGCTTGAAGTATAATTTTTTTTTTTTTATTTAGCTCATAAAATTCATACAAATTACCCGGCCAAAATATAATTTACATTGCTGGAATTCTTACAATATGACGATCATTTTGAATATAAACATCATGGATTTTGCATTAGACATACAAATTTTAGATCTAATGTAATACAGTGACCCCTCGTTTAACGAACACCTCGGTTAACGTAATTTCGATTAACAAACTGCCTTCCATAAGGATCTTCAATTCGGTTAACGAAAAAAAATTCGCTTAACGAACTTCTTACGAACCGACCTCAACATGTTTTCGCTTGCACTGACCGGGCAACCAGCTTTAGTATCAGTCCGCCAATACATTAATCGGTTCTAGGGCTTAAATTCCTTACTATTTTTGTAAATATCAAGAAGTTTATACTATTCAATAATTTTAAAAGTTTAATATTCAATTTTTTAGTCATTTTAACAATTATTGAACAAAATTGAAGGTAAAGTGACTAGTTTAATGCGCGGCATCCAGCCTCTTAACACAGCAAACAGGCGTCAGTCTCTCTCTGTTTTCACTGGAGGTAACATCTTGCTTGAGACTCTCTTCAACTAAACGCTTTTTTTCTGTGTTTCCAAGCAAATTATTGGTCATTTTGAAATATATTTTATATATTGACAATATATAATGCAGTGCAGCGTTGATTTAAAGAAAATAATCTTGAATTAAACCAGAGAGCTAAAATTTTATGGGTGAAATGGCACCATGGGGTGACTTCTCTTCCACCCCAATGCCTTCTCTTCTTCCTTCTCCTCCACCCCCATTCTAAATCCCATCATCATCATCATCATCCAGGAGCCTTCTACATACACACCTCAAAGTAAGTGAACTTTTCTACCATTTTTGTTGAATTTAGGAAATTTTCGGTGAGCTGGAACCAATTACCCAAAAACCCATTGAAACAATGGTTTCGGTTAACGAACGTTTCGGTTAACGAACGACCTTCTGGAACGGATTGAGTTCGTTAACCGAGGGGCCACTGTAATTTGGTGTACACAAAGCAAGTATTTTATCTTTAGTGCAAAATATATGACGTTTACATTCAAAATATTCCCTGACCTGTAAGGAATCCAGAAATGTCAATTATATTATCCTAACTTTAGTCTGAGGTATTATTTATTACTAAAAGTTAAAATCTAGTTTTTTCACCCAACATTTCTCTGGTAGGGAGGGAAGGTGGGGGGTGGGGGGAGGGTTGGGACGACCGACCATCTGGCGCGGTTGGAAGAGGGGGGAGGCAAGTTGGGGTACTTTGATTGACAGATAGTGTCGTGAAGAATATTTTTTTTTTTATTAACTGAAGATATTTGTTTTAGCTCATAAAATTCATACAAATTACTGGACCAGAATATAATTTACATTGCTGGAATTCTTACAATATGATGATCATTTTGAATATAAACATCATGGATTTTGCATTAGACATACAAATTTTAGATCTAATGTAATAATTTGGTTTACACAAAGTAAGTATTTTATCTTTTGTGCAAAATATATGAAGTTTACATTCAAAATATTCCCTGACCTGCAAGGAATCCAGAAATGTCAATTATATTATCCAAACTTTAGTTTGAGGTATTATTTATTACTAAATGTTAAAATCTAGTGTTTCACCCAATCATTTCTCAGAGAGGTAGGGGCCAGTGAGCTGGGAAGAGGGGGGGGGGGATTTGAGTCCATTATTTGAATGGACATTAACCTGGCGACTGTATTTCTCTTAAATATTAATTGTGTGAGCATACCATCATAAAATTTAGGTATTATTTTTACTACAACATAGGTATTGTGTCGGCAAAAGTGGAGTTTGGGGGTCGGGCCAGTCTCTATTGGAATTAATCCCATATGTTCTGTTGTTCACTTTACGCGGTTTTCACTTTCCGCGGTAACCCGTGGGTTCAATTGACCGCGTAAATCAGGGTACTACTGTAGTTGGATTTTTGAATGTTGGAAAAACATCAACCAAACAATAACAAACAAATATAATGCCCATGCTGATCGCTTAAATAGTCAGTTGTTATCACAGTCAGAAGCTGAGCACCTTCGTACAGATTTTTTAAATTGTCATTCATTTATCATTTACATACATATTTTATTTTATTTTCCAACGACCTTATAACGAAATGACGTTAATGGGGGATATTGGTGTATAAGACATGGCATGTTAGGACCTGATTCTAGGGCTAGGCACTCACATTATAAACATTTTCTTTACATTCATTCCAAAAACAGTCTTGCTAATTTTGGACCACTAATTTGATCCCTTAAGGTTTAAGCAGATATCTAATATTTATTTGGCAGTGGACAGATAAACAGCTACCATGTTTATAAAATGCTGGCAGTAGTCTGGATATACCAGCTGTGGTTGTGTCCCTAACACTATTCAACTACAAAACTTCAAAGAAACATCTGTACACATTTCATTGAACAAATGAACTGAAATTAAAGTCATATAAAAGAAGTTAATACTAAAGCTTGTACATCTATAAGATACAAATTTAATGCAGTTAAAATCATATAAACCACTGCACATGAAACAACTGTATAGTGTAAAATTACTTAAACATAATTTAAAGCCAATTAAAAATAATTCATACAATTAAATTTATCCTAAATCTATTCACCAAAACAATAGCAATTATAATTCAGGATATGTTTAAAGTGTAAAATAAAATCAACACAATAATAAAGAATACATTAAAATTTCTCACTGGGCTGCACAAGTGTCACCTTACCAAAGTATTCAATATGCCCACTTTATCATAATCATGTAACAATTACAGCATGCCCTTTCAAATTCCCGGGGGTTAGGTTCTCAAAATGGTCGCGAATCGGCAAATCCGCGAATAACATTTGCTGACCCGGGGGACAGTTTTACTTGTGTACAAAGAAATGTATATTCCCTTTATGTGTTTGCCTTTAGGACAATTGTTTCCTTTACCTGTATTATATATACTATATGTGTGTGTACACACAGACATGTACAGTACAGCATATACAATACAGGTAAAGGAAATTATTGTCTCTAGAATGAATGGCTCCCTGTCCTGGCCTCAAAAATGCCAGGAACTTCAAAACTACCCTAAGACATTCTGGGGTACATCCAGGGTGTCATCCGCGAATAATCGAGGTCCACGAATTAAAAACCCGCAAATTTGAAGGGCATGCTGTACTCACTAAGTGTAAAACTTGGAATTCTAAAACTAATAAAGCCTACCTATCAAAGCTCTAAATATTAAACTTTGTACTAAAAGCAATAAAGCCTCTCACTCTAATAGATTACCAAGTGAATATTGTTTTTATTTTATCAGTAAACAAAAAGGTTAAAAAAATTAATTATTATTATTTTTTTTTTACGGGGATTAGCCCACCCGGGCATAGGTCACTGACCCACACCAGGGCCTGGGAGGCGAAAATGTAATACAGTAATAATACAGGGTAATAATAATAATTCATAGTACTGTACCATAAATAAAATTTATAATAAAAAATAAAAAATTATAAATAAAATAATAATAACAATAATAAAGAACCAATAAGAAATACAAAAAAGAAAAAAGATCAAAAGCGAGAAACGATATACAGTACTATGTATGTCATGTTGTCAGTCGTAGAGTAACAATTGAGACCCTGCAATTGTGTAAATGAGGTAGAAAGTCAGATCAGCAACCTGGGACTTGGTCACAATTTTCGTGATGCCATATGGCAGCAGGGACTACCATGAGACAACACATTATGCTTCCAATATCTTCCCAGGGGGTAGTACTTGTTTGGTAGCTGCCTACCTATGTGACAATAATATAAACTTTCTGGTTACTTTTGAATGATTAAAAAATGCTAACTATCCCTCATATGTAACACTGACTAATATCTTATTTGGAAGGATGGGCTCTTAAAGTTCCATCAAAATTTAACATAAAATAGATTTCTCGTATACTGTACAGTAGAGCGTCGATATAACACGAGATCATTCCAAGAGAGGTCGCTTTAAACCGAATTCGCACTAAATCGAAGTGTTGTTTCAATAGAATAATTAGTTTGGTATTTGAGAGAAACACAAAATACTAAAAAGACTGAGTCTACCCAGATGCACCTCAGCCCATCTCATTAGAATAAACAAAACATTGTTTTTTGCAGTATTATGTTAAAACACTCATAAATCAACACAGCTAAAATTACAGGATGCGAAAAGGTCTGTTTACTAGCAATCAACTGATGTGAGAGGGTGGTCTCATTGGAGCCGCACATCACCCGCCTCTCGTCTGACTCACCAAGCACTTCCACTTTCCTCTCAACTTAGTTTTTCATTACTTTATGCTGGCCCTCCCCTTGCCCCGACCGAGAGTCTACCCAGATACACTAGTACTCATAAATCACTACTGTAAGGTAATACAGGTTCACAATCCCTGATCCTTTATTTGAGGTGTGTAATGTCTACATTCAAATTCTGCGCTATGTTGCCAGGATTCCAGCAATGCAAATTATATTCTCCTAACTTTAGTCTGTGACATTTTATAAGATAAAAATTTTAAGCCTAAAACTACCTTCACCCCTGGGAAGGGGGAGGTGATGTGTTGACAGCCAGGCAGGGGGGAGGACTGGGGGGTGAGGTGAGGTGAGGTATTCACCAGCCAGCGGGGACATTAATCCTGTGTGTCTTATCTGTCATAGCGAGGAGTTTAAGTTTTTTGCTTATAAAATGTCACTGAATTGACTGGGAGAATATAACTTAGATTGATGAGATTCTTGTAAGACAGGGATTAATTTGAATATAACATGCTATAGTTTGCACTAGACAAAAAAGTTTTATTAATAACTTAGTACATTTGAGTACAAAGGACTAAAAATTTTATCTCTTGTGCAAAATATATGATGTCTACATTCAAATTATTTGGTGTCTTGCAAGGATTCCAGCAATGCAATTTATATTCTCCTAACTAAGCCTAAAACCACCAAACCCTGGCTGGGAAGAGAAGGGGGGGGGACAGGGAGGGGAGGTGATGTGTTTGACAGCTGGTGCCGGGAGGTCTAGTGAAGTAAGTATTTATTTATTTATTTATTTATCTGACCTTTTCAGTGAGTTTTTGTTTTTCTCTTATAAAATGTCACTGAATTGACCTGGGAGAATATAACTTACATTACTTGTAAGATAGTGATTAATTTGAATACAAATATGCTATAGTTTGCACTAGACATAAAAATTTTATAAATTATTTATCACATTTGAGTACATGTACAGTACAGAGTTGGCTTGTGTTTGGGCATTATGAATGAGTATGACAGAGGTTTAAGCACACAAAAATGACAATACCCAATACCCATGCGGCAACTGAAGACAGAGAGGTGGGATGGTGCGTTTGGCGCACTTACGATCCATTTTGAAAATTTTTAGCTTGAAATTGGAAATTGTAACCTAACCCCCGGGGTAATCTGCGCCAGATTTGACTCGCGAAAATATGAAAAATTCTGTTTAAATTAATAAGGTGTCCTTAATTGTGGGTGTCGCTTTAAATCAATTTGCTTTAAATCGACGTTCTACTGTACAGTACTTACATGATCTATGCCTACAGATAATGCAAGTATATACTGTAAATATCATATACCCATTACAACAGTGGATGCGTTCTTGACACTTTCTCATTTCAAACTGAGACAATGAAATGGAAAACTGAATGCTCCTGGTCTTCAGTCCATGTTTTTGGTACTCAGCCATAAACATCTTTTTGGGGAGATTCTTACCAATTGCAGTACACTCTATGGATGGACTAAAATGCTTTATGGAAATACTCATTAATTCAAAATGACTGTTTTCTCAAACATGTGAGTGCCTACCTCCTGCTGTCTACTTCATCAACTTGGTGGTACAATTCTTTTATGGCAATACCCAGGGCATCTGCAATATCCTGGACTGAGTGTTCCGTACTAATAGGCGGAACATGAATGAATACTGATCGAGATTTATCTTGGCTCAAGGACAGGTAATATTCATATTCACAAATGAACCTGAAATGAAAATTGTGGAATAAATTTTGATTCAAAGCTCTCAAGTAACTTAATGTTAACAGGAATACAAATTATATGAGCTTAAAGTATATTGATTTACTTACTACATCTGTTCAACCTTATTTTGATAAAAAAGAAGTACAGAAAAACCTTTTTCCAGATCTTCTCTATTTTTCTTGTATATTTTAAACCCGGTTGAGCAAGGGTCAAAGATTGCTTCAGATAGATACCTTTCAGTAAGATTATTATTCTTGAGTCTGTCCAGTACCGGTTCAGTCTTTCCTGAAGTACTGTACTGTGCTACTGTTATTTCATTCCTAGTTCTCTCCTTTTCTGTTTCAATTATCTCAACTGCAAAGTAGTCATTAACAACACAAGCCACTTGCAGCATTATTTCAGACCAAGTAAAGGGTAACCACATTACTCTGTTTGATTAGTGAGAAAAATATTTACAATAAACACTCAATAATAAATTTCACAATCCAGTTCCAGATACTCCTAATAAGATACCATAATGGAAACATTGTCCGCTATTAATGTAAATATATAGTCATTTGGTGCATATTGGAGCTTGCTAGACTTGACATGGCTGAGCATCCCAGCTGTCCAAAACCCCCCAAGAGGGAACTCACTGTGTATATGATTAGCAGACTGAAAGATGTCATGCTGTGATTGAAGAAGGGCTACTACAGCCACTTGCCCCTTGTGAATCATCTTATGAGTTTCACATCATCGTGTATTTTTTAAATCCTGTTTTCATGTTTCATATGTGATGGTGTTAAAACTAGGTGACCATACCAAAAGTTATCTGCAGCCAAGTAAGAAAGTGCATCTCTCAGTAGAAAAGAAGGTTGGAATTGTTGGAAAGTGTACAAAAGGTACGTCTGTGTCTGCCATTATGACAAAGAATGACAGTTGTACACCAATGAAACAGGTCTGTTTTGGAAGGCTTTACCCAGCAAAATCCAAGCTTCCAAATCAGAGTTGAGCATTTCTGGGCATATGATGAACTAGAATCAGGTGTCTGTGCTATTGTGAGCCAATGCAGAACACTCAAACAGGATAAAACCTATGGTGGTTGGTTGGCAATGCCCGCAGAACCAGAGCCTTGAAACCCTTTATGGAGCATCTCCCACTCTCAGTCTTGTGGCAGGCCAACCAAAAGGCCTGATTTACATGAGTCATAATCAAGACCTGGTGTCATCTGATGTTCCATCAAACACATTACAGCCTACACAACAAACTCACTACAGACTATCTACCAAACACATTACAGCCTACACAACAAACTCACTACAGACTATCTACCAAACACATTACAGCCTACACAACAAACTCACTACAGACTATCTACCAAACACATTACAGCCTACACAACAAACTCACTACAGACTATCTACCAAACACATTACAGCCTACACAACAAACTCACTACAGACTATCTACCAAACACATTACAGCCTACACAACAAACTCACTACAGACTATCTACCAAACACATTACAGCCTACACAACAAACTCACTACAGACTATCTGCCAAACACATTACAGCCTACACAACAAACTCACTACAGGCTATCTATCAAACACATTACAGCTTACACAACAAACTCACTACAGACTGTCCCTCAAACACATTATTGCTTACCCAGAAAACTCATTTATAACCCAACCATCAAGCCCCCACTAGGGCTTTTATCCAAGGAAGAGGAACTTGTTGAGGTGTGGTGGCTTGTTCACACTACAAGCTTGCTTAGATCTGATGAAAGCAGATCTGTAACCAATACTGTATAGAAACTGAAAACATAAGGATGGTACAGGATTGATAAAAAGTTCTGCAAACCCAAAACAGGACTAGCAAGAAGGTGGGGGGTTTATTTTTACTCAATATTCCAAAAGAGAGTCTTAGAATGCCATAGATGCTTGTGGTAAAGAATATACACGAAAACGAAATTTTGCGTGCTAGAATTAATGATGACACCCTTCAGTATAAATGCAAAGAAATTATTATTCCATAAAGGACATTGGCCTCTCAATTATAAGTGTGTTTGAAACTAGACAGATGGGGAGGGAAGAAATTTAATTTATGAAGGTTATACTATATAGGAGTATAAAAAGGAACAACACATGGTTCTAAATTCCATATACTATGTAACAGAACAGTTAGAAAACATATTGTTCAGTACAGAAGTAAAAAAAAATTATCTGCGACTAAAAGTTTCAAGAGAAGAAAATTTCTATTGTATAATACAACCTAACATAACTTTCTTGATTTATTTTTACTCATTTACATGCACACACCATACTAAAAAAAAGTAAAAGAAATAATTGTCCCGTATTGTACTCAAATGTACTAAATAATTACTAAAATTTTTGTCTAGTGCAAACTATAGCATGATTATATTCAAATTAATCACTGTCTTACAAGAATCCCATCAATCTAAGTTATATTATCCCAGTCAATTCAGTGACATTTTATTAGCAAAAAACTTAAACTCCTCGCTATGACAGATAAGACACACAGGATTAATGTCCCCGCTGGCTGGTGAATACCTCACCTCACCTCACCCCACCCCCCAGGCGTCCCCCCTGCCTGGCTGTCAACACATCACCTCCCCCTTCCCAGGGGTGAAGGTAGTTTTAGGCTTAAAATTTTTATCTTATAAAATGTCACAGACTAAAGTTAGGAGAATATAATTTGCATTGCTGGAATCCTGGCAAGATAGCGCAGAATTTGAATGTTGACATTACACACCTCAAATAAGGGATAAGGGATTTTGAACCTGTATAGCATTACAGTAGAGATTTATGAGTTCTGGTGTATATGTACGTATATACAGTCAACGGTCCCACATTCCGCGTTTCCATGTTTACGCGGTACCCTGCCAGAACAGGAATGCTCACATTCCGCGGTGCGTGTACCCCTTTACGCGGAGAGCGGCTGGCGAGCCGCACCATTTTTGGATCCAAACCTCCTGCCATCTCTCCCGCCCACTCCCACCATCCGCCATGTTGTGTAAGCGGCGCGAGCATGGTGCGCACAAGGTCGCCCAGTCATCAAAACATTACCGAGTTCTTCACCCGCCACCCACCACAGCCGGCCCAAGTCAGTGATAGTGATAATTATAGTGAGGATATGGACTTATATGGACTTTGAGGGGCTTGACAAAGAGGCCCTGCAAGCCTCTGTGGTGGATAGTGATACAATTGATACAAGTGATACAGGTGAGGGCCAATAACCTGCCCTCTGCCTCGGAACCAACCGCCCATCCCCGTGTGCCCAGCCATCTTTTCTACTAATGTAAGTGTTAAAAAACCTAATATTATTGATATTTCTCTTAATTATTAATTGTGTGTGCATACCACCATAAAGTTAAGATAATATTTTTACTACAACATAGTTGTGTGTCGTCAAAAAGTGGAGTTTGGGGGTCGGCCCGGTCTCTATTTCAATTAATCCCATATGTTATGTTGTTCACTTTACGCGGTACCCTGTGGGTTGAATTAAACGCGTAAAGTGAGGGTTGACTTGATTTAAGGGCGATTTAGGGGATTTTTAGGAGTGTTTCTGACTTTACCCGTTTTTTGGCTTACTTGAGGTCCCCGGAACAAAGCCCTCGAGTAAGTTGTGAGTCTACTGTATGTGAATGTAACAAGGAAAAAAAAAAGAATAAAATTACGTATACTCCTGTATACACCCGAAAATACAAGTTGAAAATAACAATAACAGCTCATATGAGTTGAAAAATAACAATAACATAGCTTGGCCTGGTAGTGAGAGAGCTAGGAGCATGTAGCTACAGGGACAGTTTCACTTGGCAACATGCCAAGTTCAAATATACAATGATCCCTCCATCAACGAGAACAATTGGTTCCACAGTCACCCGTTAACTGAATCTATTATTTCAATGGGATATTGGGTAATTGGTTCCAACTCACAGAATTCCCCTAAAATGGATTAAAAAGTACATACAAAGTACTGTATACCAGTAATAGAATTAACAAAACATTAAATATAAACAAAATACAGTACAGTACTGTGCAGTATACTGTACTGTATAATAATAAATAAAAAACAATAACATATTTTAACACTTAAATTGAGGTGTGTGTGTGTGTGTGTGTGTGTAGAATTCCTGGTGGCTTTGTTTTCATAGTGGCGGTGCAAACGGCTGATTGTAGACACAGTCGATGATGACATGCCATATTCTTTACATAGTGCATTGGTTCTAATACGTTCTTCGTCTTTCTTAATAATTTCTTGTTTCACTTGAATTAAAATCGCCGTCTGAGATTTCTTCGGACCCATGCTTGATAATTTCACCAATAAAATTTTAAGTTCAAAACAATTTATCTAGCTAATTATTTATTATTTTTTTTAAATCAACACTGCACTGTATATTATCAATATGTTAACTAAATTTCAGAATGACCAATAATTTTAATGAAAAAATAAAAAAATATTCAAGAGCACAACTTTCTCGATGTTTACTCCACTGGAAACAAATGTAAACATAAAACCGATTACTGGCGACGAGTCGACCAGCTGATGCTTGCACCAAAACGTGTTTCTCTTAAGGCTGTCATTAATAGAATTTGTATTCGTTAACAGAACTGAAAGTCCTTACGGGAGGTAACTCGTAAACTGAAATGTCGTAAATTGAACCACTCGTTAATGGAGGGTCCACTGTACATTCATTCATAAAAGAGCACACCCATGCTCTTCATTTTTCTTATTTTATAGCAACTTGCCATCTCCACAGATAATATTTTTTCTAATTCTAAAATATACACTGTACTGTACTCTCTGGGCCCACATGGTGGGCGTGGGGACACTACCAGTGGATTCGACCATTAGTTGGCTCGGCTGGAAAAACTTGATATGGTAGATGAAAGTTAAAGAGAAGAATATTTTTTTCTTATAAAATTGAAGGTATAAAACTTAGAAGCTATGAAAAGTATGAAATTTTTTTTATTTTATCCTCTTCACCACAGATCGGCTTGTTAGCCGCTTGGGCAGAGTATAACTGGCAACTGCTGAGCTCTGGTTGTTGTTGTGCAGCATGGGGTTTGCAAAGTGGGTGGTAAGCCCTTGTGTGGCATTATAGGTGTGGGTGAGGAGCCGCTGAAGGCAGGAGGAGGAGGAGGAGGCTGATAAGGCATAAATAATTCCAAACTGATTCTGAGGTTCCACCAGCCTTATGTCTCACTATACAGTGTCTACCAATCATCAACTTTCTACAAACACAATTTAAGATTCAACCTTACCTGTTGAACAAAGAAATGGCAAGAAATGAATGCACTCAGCTCAAGTCAACAATGATCCTATAGAGGCCTTCAATCGAGAAAAAGTTTATTACTAAAATGACTAGGCTAAGACCATGAATAATATGCCAGCCTGTCTCTCACTCCAGATACAAAATCCTCAATTCCCTTAAAGGTCCCATTAATATAGGCCAGAGATTAGAGTGTCTAAACTCCCCAAACCATGCTTGAATAATGACATGCACTATAAATCTGAATCCTTGATTCTTGACTTACTTGCCCGCATCATCAGATATTGTACTTGACAGCTTTAGCATTTTATTCTCATTGATAGCACGGGATATTGTCTCCATGCAGATTCCTGTTCGAATCTTGGTCTCACCACCTAGAAATATGAAACAATTACAATGGATTCTCTTCTATTCACCATGGTTAGAACCAGGGGATTGGTGAAATGCTGATTTTAGATGATACTTAAAAACTATTGTAAATTTTGGCAACTACAAATACACATGATCCTACCCTATCAACTGATTTTAAATTTGGATCACAATATTTGCCATTAATCTCTTTATCATACAATTGTATATACTGTACTGTATTAACATATTTAAATATGTTTTCTTATAAAATCATGACTGTTAATAATAATAATAATAATAATAATAATAATAATAATAATAATAATAATAATAATAATAATGGGGCTATACAGTATACAGTAGGCTTTCATATGTGGCCACCTATTTAGACTGTAAAAACCTTGCAAAATTTAAATCGTCCAAATTTAAATACAACTTCCTATGGAAAAAAATTAATTTGAGTCTGGTACTTTCAAAGTTTGGCTAAATTTTGCCTTATTTACCATTCCTTTTTGGCGAATTACTACCTGTAATAAAGCAACATCCTAAAAAACCAGCGAAAATAACACAGATAAAGTTAAATAAAAACAACACAGAAAAAGTTCTTATGTTCTAGGCTTCAGCTAGAGTTGAACCTGATGACTTGGCAACTTCATCATCAAAGTAAAAACACACACGACAACATTGGCTGTCCTTATGTTTTAAACTACTGTATACCACCACTGGTGAGCAGAATTTTTATTTTAAATTCAGAAACGTTAATTAAAACACATATGAACAGTAAATAAGTGTTGCTTTCATATTCTTATGTATATTAATGACGATATGTTTTCATATGTGAGCACTTACAAACGCGGTCTCACTTTTTTCTTTACCATTAATGGTTAGCTACTTCCATTGTTCCATTTATTAACATTAAATATCATTCCTTAAAACAACCATATTATTTTTTTTACATTATTTTTACTACAGCTACAACCAGGGTCTTATTTTCTTCACTTTAATATGTTGAACCAGTCAGTCACTGGTTTTGTAAACACTAACGAAAACAATGCCGTCTCGTCTCCTCGTGTGTTTAAATATTCTACGTATTATGAATGAATTGTATTGTTCATTTTGCACACATATACATTAATTCAATCAAAAAGACATTCAGTAATAAACAATAATGAATCTTTTGTACATTAGAGAAATGATGCTGTTTACACAATTGCGCATGTCTGAACGTTGGCGGGCTGCTCAAACCCGTCGAAATTTGAGTTATTTGAGATTGTGTAGTGTTTTTTTTTGGTGTCCAAATAAAAAACGTCGAATTAAAAACTCGCGAATTTGAGAACCTACTGTATCTAAATAGGTAATGAAGAGTAAATACAGTGAACCCTCAAAGATCCGGACTAAAAGGGAGGACCACCTGTCTGAAAAAGACGATTATCTGAATCTTCCGGTGAATGTACTAAACATATATATATATATATATATATATATATATATATATATATATATATATATATATATATATATATATATATATATATATATATATATATATATATATATATATATATATATATATAAAATAAAATAAAAATATAGTACCATATTTTACGGCATGTAAGCAGGGAGTATTTAGGGAAAAAATATTTTGTGTATTTTCCTCCTGTAGCCATAGTTTTCTTAAAATAATATACAGTACCAGGAAATGTGAGGAATAAATAAAAACACCAATAAATAAGTTACAACAAAAATACTGTACTGTATTGCCAAATCAGTAGATAAAAGCCAAATGAAAGTTTAACACAGTCACCATTTGCATACACTCCCTGTTTCACTATAGTAACGAATATCAGCTGGGGCACTGATTCCCTAGCAATGCTCCCCAACCCCTACACTCTCCTCCCCTCCCTCACTGAGCCAGCTAACTCATGTGCAAAGAAAAGCATATTCCCTTTACATGTTTGCTCATCGGACAATTATTTCTTTCACTTTTTTCACATTATGTATGTAGGATGGTGTGTGCGTGTAACTGAGTAAAAATAATTGAAGAAAGTTACGTATTTCTACCCCAAAAAGCAAGTTGAAAAACAACCATAACACCTCACAGCTTGGCCCAGTAGCCTGGTGGTTACAGTGACAAGTCTATCATGGTTACAATGCCATGATTAATCACTATTAAGAAATATTATATCAGTAAACACAAATAGTGACAGTAAATCCAGTGAAATATGGCAGGGAGCGAGGAGAGTTGCAAGAGCAGACGACGCTCAACTAGCAGTCACTCACTCCCCTTACTTGCACCCGTTGCCAGGCGTATGATCAAAATATGTATGGGAGAAATACACATCTTGTAGTCTAATGTGAAAACGGTGATGGGCACAGTGATGAACAAACTATATAAACCATGCATTTACCTACGATAACATAATAAGAAACATTGCATCATTACTAGAGTGAATGAAATAATATTCCCACAAACAAAAATTGACAACTCTGTTTATGTTTCCCACCTCGAGCACATGTGCCCCACGCGCTGACATTAGTTACACGGGCCTAAGATGATCTTTGCTCTGTTTTGGGAATGCTTCCTTGGGAGGCTTCTTAGCCCCCGGAGCCCCCAAATTTTGTCCAAATCTTCCAAAATTTGGATTTCCGGGTCTGAATTTTCGAGGGTTCGCTGTAATTTAGTTCAGCTATGATATAGCTGCCGTAGCATCACAACACAGTAATTTTTTTTAACATTTATCTTCTGAAAATACATACCTGGCCAAAAGCACAGTAGTCGAGGCCATTAAATCCAAGAACAAGACCTACTGTGCAAGACCTGCCCTTTGTGAATGAGACCAATTGCAACTTGAATTATTTTTAATAAATTTTTTTTTTCATAATTTATACAAGTACAGTATAGTCTCGATTTAAGCGGATTTCCTTTACGCGTTTGATCATTTACGCAGCACCTGGCCAGACAGGCAATTATTAGTCACGCAGTACATTCCATCATTTACACGGGAAGCGGCGTGGGCAGGGTGCGCACAAGGCCGCCCAGTCAACAAAACATTACCGAGTTCTTCACCCGCCACCCACCACAGCCAGCCCAAGTCAGTGATAGTGAGGATATGGACTTATATGGACTTTGAGGGGTTTGACAAAGAGACCCTGCAAGCCTCTGTGGTGGATAGTGATACAATTGATACAAGTGATACAGGTGAGGGCCAATAATCTGCCCTCTGCCTCGGAACCAACCCCCATCCCTGTGTGCCCAGCCATCTCTTCTAACGTAAGTGTTAAAAACCTAATATTATTGATATTTCTTTTAAATATTAATTGTGTGCATACCATCATAAAATTAAGATGTTATTTTTACTACAACGTTCGTATTGTGTCGGAAAAAGGATAGTCTGGGGGTCGGCCCAGTCTTTATTTCAATGAATCCCATATGTTCTGTTATTTTGTTTACGCGTTTCTCGTTTTAAGCGGACCTCCACGGGTTTAATTGACACCGTAAACCGAGACTATACTGTACAGTACAGTAATTGCAGGAACACCCCACTTAATGAATGTTCAGGTTATAACACTTCCATGTTACAAATAAGCCTCATAGAGCTCAACTAACCAGCTGTAATGATTGTTTATCAGACCACAGCCCAGAGAAATACAACACATATAACAGTAAGTAGATGAGCAGGTGTACACCCACTCAAGTTGACACACCCTACAGTGAGAGTAAGACCTATCCCAAGAGAGCTGACGGCCACAAGGTACTAGAGTTAACCCTGCGATATGACCTTTTACAACCACACCTGGGCAAACACAGCTGTCCAGACCTGACCTAAGAGGGGTCAGTCACTTTGACCCAGAGTTCTCACTGCCACACGATCAGCTGAGCCCTGCGACATGACCGTGTGACTCAAGAAGCAACCCCTCCAGCCAAGACACCGTTCTAGACACACCCAGTCTAGTGTTAATTGGGAGAGGTCATCTGCCGGCTGGTGACCGCCAATATATAGGCCCTGCATTCGGAGCACCATTGTAACAGGGAGGGAGCCAACAGCTCCTCCCTAGAGGGAGACTTTCCTCCCCAACACCGAGTCTCCAGCTAGCAGGCCTCCCTCAGGTCACACGTGAGTCTTTGTCAGAGCGATCCAAGGGCGAGTTACTTATGGTGGAAAGTGTATCCATTTCATGTTTGTTTCTGAGAGGCAGTGTTGAGTAACGTCAATATATTAATGTGTCCATGCCATTCCGTTAATTAATAAATAGTTGTATTGAAGTGGTGTTTAGAAGATTCCCCTACGAATATAATATACAGATAAATAACTAATGGGCCACGCTACCAAATTTCCTCACTTTATATTCCTACAACTAGAAATATTCTACCTACTGTATATCTTCTATACCAGTTTTACCTGTTATAATGGTGGCAGCGGTGGGATGTAAGCTATGGTCTGAGAAACAATCATTACACATCCCACCAAGACCAAAGCTTCCATACCAGAGAACTGATGACACATATAGACAGTAATATCATGTGCAGTATCTACTATGGCCCCTAGGGCGATAATGCATCCTCACATTTTACAAGCAATAACTTCATAGATACTGGCATGTATGTTTTTCTACTGGCTTGGTTTGATCTGACAAAACTTACTACTTGTATACAGCTGTATGCAAATAAAATTATTAAAGAAAAAATCTATGAACACTGGTACAGTAGAGGACTTCTCAATACCAAGCATTCCCAATAACAGACATCTTTTCGTTCAGTTTTGGGGGAACATTGTCCACTACTGACTAGACTCAGTGTAATGGCTTATTGTTTACAGCACAATGTGTCAAACAACAAACTGAGCTTCAATGTGTCAAACAACAAACTGAGCTTGTAAAAGTTTAAGTGTTAAATTATATATTTGTCTTTAGCATATAAATAGTAACATAATATTTTCTCTAAGCATATTTTCTGAAAAAAAACAACATTAAAACATCTGTTCATGCATTTCATAAATTACTATTCTATAAACAAACACATTAGATAATAAGATATTTTAATATAAATCTATACTATACTGTATAATATTGCATCATACTGTATTCTGCTTAACATTTTCACTTACCATAAATGAACATCTGGGCAGCTGAAACAAAATGAAGATAATCTAAAAATAGTTCTCTCTTATGTAAAAGAACACAATACTCACCAAAAATGCACTCAAAATTTTCAGGCACGCTTCTGTCATTATCATTATATTCATATGAAAGATTGTGGGCAACACACTCTAATTTTAGCCCATTGGCACGCGGGGACATTCCAACATGGACCACTAGCTGTGAAGTAAATTAAAAACATGTAAAGTGGAATTATAAGGAGTTTCCAGTCCCTGCAACTACAATACTGTACTAGCAATGCAGATTCTAAGACAAATAGTAGTATGATTTTTTTTTTTTTTACGGGGAATACCCCACCCAGGCACAGGCCATTGACCCACAACGGGGCCGGGGGGAATAGGAATAAAAAATAAATAAAAATAGAAAAGAAACAGATTATTGTATATAAATCTACACCGCGAAGAAGCTGGAAAACCAGCTTTTAGAAGTGAGACAAATTGTAAGAGTATGGATACACAGAAGGTAGAGCATTCCACATTTTGGCTGTGTGAGGAAACAAGGATGTACTATAACGGGTTATTCCAGTGTGACCGACATCCACACATATACGGTGGTCACCGCGGGCAAGATGTGTGTTAAGAGTCCACGGCCTTGCTGACGGTATACAGGATGCCAAATCCACCGAGAGTGAGCTTCAACAATAGTGACACTGAGGAACTAGTTATTAATGTAGGAGAAATGTTTGGAGACCAGGAGAATTGGTTCTCCACATGTTCCACATGTACTGGATGGATGTGTCATCAACTGACTGCAAAATCATCGTGGAAAAATGATGTTGATGCCTCATGCCCGTAATGAAATATATACAACCATCAGAGAACACCCGTGCTTGGGAAGAATGAGGACACATACCAACAGCCTTATCACAACTCGAAACCACATTCCTCATATGCCCAGCCCTATCAAGTCTCAGTTTCCCTTAATATAAAATGAAAATAACACAAAAAATTTCAAACTATTTTCACCTTGATACTTTTTTTTTTAATTTATCATCATAATAAGTGGTTTGTCTTATAGAAATTTTCCATTAGCCTACAATGTTGCAGTATTGGCAGGGAAGAGAGGAAAGTGAGGTGCCTCCTTTGTTACAGCTTATCCTTTTATTTTTAGGTCAAATTACAAATTAAATTTTGTATTTTTTATTATTATTGAAGATGCAATATTATTTATGATGAATTGTACACCCACTAAAAAATTATTCGGCACCCGTGTCATATTGTATCACGCCATAAGGGTGCCGAATAATTTTTAGTGTACAGTATGTATACAATGAAAGGCAAAAGTCGTGTTGTGAAATTTTTTGAAAACATATACCAAAAGGCTAAACTTTTGGTGCACTCTGCCTTGTGGTAGGAGGCTCTCATATGTTTCATGTTATATTTGATCTTCAGACAAAACCGCAACACGACTTTTGTCCAAAGCTGGCCCATGCACATTACCTCCCACCTGGTCACATGTTTAGCATCTTTCCTCCCATTAGACATACAAAAAATGTGATTACACTGCTATATTCAGTTAACATAACTTATCCTTTTCATAAGAAAATTTTACCCATTTTTTAAAACACTGATCTCTTTCGCCAGAGCAAATACTGTACAGTAGTCTAGATTAAATGTTTGCAATAGTTTACTCTCAAAAGTCACAAATTGGTTAAGCTCTTTCTTTACAACCCCCTTAACCCACCTAACCCCCAAAAAAAGAAAAAACTTACCTTAGGTTTTAGTTCTTCCCATCTCTGTGGTATAGTATGTTTAAGCTTTTTATAAGAAACATCAAACGTTTCTTTAATTATCTGAACACCAAGTTCCTGTTCAAGATTTTGAATGTCTAGCTTGTTGACAGCCTCCTTGCTAGAGTTATTGGAAAACGTCCAATATTTATCAAAAGCAGTTATATAGATAACCGGGAGTTGGTTATTGCTTAGTAACGATGCCATGTTGCCCATTTCTGAAAAGCAAGGTAAAATTATATGCAATACATGTACCTGTAATTCATTATTTGAAAGCAAGAAGTTAATGAAGGTATGAAATATAATCGGTCACTTTCTATGCAAAGGAATATCCACAGGGCAAAGAGGGTATAGTACTGTACAATGGCATGCAATTTTTGTGGGCACACAACAAAAGCCAATGAAATTTAGCTAAGAAAACTTCAGTCATTAAGTTGGTCCCTTTTGTTTGTTATCAGAAATATGATTGTTCCACAGTCTTTAATCTAATTTCAAGCTCAATAGGAGCATTCCAGCATTATTTTCATAAAATGAAGTAATAATATTACTTTTCTTGCTCCCCATTTTAATTTACACTGAAACATATGCATTATAATACATAAAACATTCAAAGAGAACCCATCAAAAAAATTAGATTAAAGCTCATTCTAGGAATTTACAAAGACATTTCTCAAGGTTTTGTCAAAATTAGTTTGACTGACTTGGTTGCTTCAGCTGCAGCATCCATGTTCTAGAAAATGCATTTCCTATAATATTGTCGTGTTGTTGTCAAATTACCGGCCGATCAGTTTGACGTCAGTAGTGGGGAAATTTCTTGAATCAATTATAGCAGATGGCATCCGATCGCATTTAGAGAAAAGCAAATTAATCTACGACTCTCAACATGGGTTTACAAAGGGAAAATCTTGTCTGACAAATCTGCTGACGTTTTTTAGGAAAATCTTCGAGGTAGTAAATAACGACGAAAATTACGATGTTATTTACTTAGACTTTAGCAAAGCATTTGACAGAGTACCGCATCAGAGGGTTCTGAGAAAAATTAAGGCTCATGGTATCGAGGGGAAAGTTTTAAATTGGATAAAATCATGGCTCACCGATAGAACGCAGAGGGTCAGCGTAGATGGTGTTAAATCTGAGTGGGGCCGTGTAACCAGTGGGGTTCCCCAGGGGTCAGTACTAGGCCCACTCTTGTTCATAATCTACATAAACGATCTAGATACTGGGATCAGCAGTGACATAAGCAAGTTTGCGGATAACACCAAAATAGGGCGGCAGATTAATTCAGGGCAGGATGCAAATGCATTACAGGAGGATCTAAATAAACTGCAGGGGTGGTCTGAAAAATGGCAAATGAAATTCAACACCAGCAAGTGCAGCGTACTTAATATTGGAAGAACAAATACTGTCAATGTATACAGCCTTAACAACATCAACCTAGAGAAGTCGACTTGTGAAAGAGACCTAGGGGTACTTGTAAGCCCGGACCTACGGTCTAGAAAACAGTGCGTTAATGTTCGAAATAAGGCAAACAGAGTATTGGGTTTTATATCTAGAAGTGTAAGTAATAAGAGTGCAGAGGTCTTATTGCAACTACGTATATCTTGCCCTAGTCAGGCCGCACCTCGATTATGCGGTTCAGTTCTGGTGCCTTTATTATAGAATGGATATCAATTCACTAGTGTCGGTGCAGCGAAGAATGACGAAAATGATTCCGGGACTTAGAAACCTTCCATATCAGGATAGGTTAAAGAAACTAAACTTGCATTCCCTAGAAAGACAAAGAGTGCGGGGAGATATGATAGAAGTATTTAAGTGGGTGAAAGGCATCAATAAAGGGGATATAGGTAAAGTTCTCATAATATCCGAGCAGGATAGGACTCGAAGCAACGGATTTAAGTTGGATAAGTTTAGGTTTAGGAGGGAAATAGGAAGGAACTGGTTCACAAATAGGGTGGTGGACGAGTGGAACAAGCTTAGCAACTTTGTAGTAAGTGCTGGAACGCTGGAAAGTTTCAAAAAGAGGCTGGATAGATTCATGGATGATAGAGAGTGGTAGTAACTCTCGACAGGAGCTGCCATGCATAGGCCAACCGGCCTATTGCAGACTCTTTACTTTCTTATGTTCTTAAATTGCTCTTTGAAACCACGTGTTATAGAAGAACTTATTGTACAGTAGTGTTTTAGGAAGTACAGCATTGTACTGTTATGTACACTCGCCACAAAAACTTCTCAAACAACTGGCACGACAAATTTCAGATTGAGCACTATGGTTCTTGTCATCTCAGAATGGTTGGTATGCCGGGTTGAGGATGCTTAGAGCATTCAAGAACTATTTGTGGCGAGTGTACCACCTTAATACTGTACTGCAATGCACAGTTCTAATATAAACTACAGTCAAACCTCCATATACAGTCAGTCACCGACTTGCGACGGGGTTAGGGACCGACAACCAGGTTGTAAGTCGAATTGGTCGTAAGTCGAAAATGTGAAAATTATACATAGAAAATAAAAAATGAAATATGGTACAGTAAAATTAATTAATAATGAAAAATTAATAAAGTGTTACTGTACACTTACCTTTAATGTAGTCAGTTGAATGCACACGGGGCCTCAATAATTTTTTAAGTAAACATGGAGACTACATTAATTGCATGAAGCAGAGGTGGAGACAGGGCTGGGTGGGTCATTAAGTTTGCTTTCTTCAGACAGGCTAACATACTTGCTTGTTGAAGGTATTGGATCATCTTTAGGGAGTGAAGAGGCAGCACTGGTGGGGCGTGAGGAAACAGCAGTTGGGGAATTCTTAAAATATATGTCCAATTTAGACTGCACCATGTATTACTAATGAATGCCATGTTCTCTGCAGGTTTTGACCACATCAATAAATATTGAATGCGTCAAAAGACGGGTTTCAATCATTCCCTTCGACTTGTCCGTCACCTGAACATCCTTAACCCAAGGCGTTTATATATCTATAAATCTATTGATGATATATATATATATATATATATATATATATATATATATATATATATATATATATATATATATATATATATATATATATATATATATATATATAACTTAGGATGCCACTATTATGCATATAGCCTTTGATTATTTCTGCAAATGGAAAGGTTAGGTTAGGTTAGGTAAATTTAGGTTAGGTTAGGTAAGGCATGTTAAGGTTAGGTAAAAGTTAGGTTAGGTAAAGGTTAGGTTAGGTGTGGTAAGGTTAGGTTAAGTTAGGCTAGGCTAGGCTAGGCTAGGCTGGGCTGGGCTGGGCTGGGCTAGTCTAGGCCAGGTCAGGTAAGATAAGGTAAGATTAGGTTAAGTAAAGGTTTGGTTAGCTTTTACGCCCAGGGTGATGTTCCAAAACGCCCAACCAGCAAGCCCCAGTTGACGTTCCAGGATGCACACCTTTTCCCACCACTGTTTAAATACCCAGCGCGGGTTATCAGATTCCAGTGCGACTATTTACCTGTCACGCCACACGCTAGGCCACGAGGAAGCTTCCTGAATGTAAGTACTGTACCTACCGTACTTTTGTTTGTCTCAAAACAGCTCACACTCGGTGCCATCACAACACTCTCTGGCAGGTTGTTCCAAGAGTTCACTCCGAAAAAGTTTGCCCCCCTCCGAGCATTCTAGACATTGTGGGCGGCGGGCATTAGCCAGCTCCAGGTATGGACACTCGACTGAGTACAGAGGCCCTTTGAGTTGTTTATTTACAGTACACAGTCATATTATGAGAGCACAGGGAACAATTATATCTTCTCGGATATATCGGCATGAGTTTTGACGGATAATTTTATTAAACATCAAAATCCATTGGTGAGTAGTTCTGGAAACAAGTTCAATTTCCAAAACTTAAAAACCCCAATAGAGTTTTCTTCGTTCATACTATTATTCGAATGACGATCAGTATTTATGTAAGCACACGCTAAACTACTGTGACATTGTATAAGTTTTACTAAATGGAATGCCAAAGTACGTCATCACAATTTTTTAATATACTTTCGATGTGGTCTGGTCACACTGGATAACACCCTTCCCATACTTGTCCTGAACCAAGTAAATTAAAAAAAAATATTAACTATATGAAACATTGTAGGTAGCACACTCGTGGTTTATACACTGTTAAATTACAAGATATTATAATGTAGGTTCTTACGTGGTGCTGATTTGGCGTCCTGTCCAAACTTCCGCTGGTTGTTTGAATTACCTACTGATGTCTCTGTTGTACTTGTTAGGGGATTACTGGCCACTTCGGCAGTTACAGCTCAATATATATACCATACAACGCCAGTAAGTCACCATGTGGCTGAAACGATTTGTCCATCGCCGCCCCAGCAGGAGTCTCTAGTTATTGCTAGCTGCACAATCGTATTTCAGAAACGTAAGACATAATCACGAATATTAAATAATCTTTAATAATACACACATACCACTTTGACGTAATTAACTGAATTACATCAATAAGACAATCAGGTCGGTATTAAGTTAGAAAAATATTCACGTAAACTTTTGTATACTGGCAGCCACAGATCTTAGATGGAAAACGTTTCATGTCATCGTATGTCGTTGCCCAACCCAGGGTGGCCAAATCTGACCTTTAAGGGACAAACTGTACTTTTTGAGACCTGCTTGTCCTATATTTTTATAGTTAAAAAGGACAGCTTAATGTAACATAAAGCATAATACTTTACTAAATGATATCCGGTTGTCCGTATGATTTTTGTAACGACTGTTTGTGACGCCCTGTAACTGATCCACACGTTCATCATCCTCTCCTCTCCTCTCCCCAGAAGATGAGCGCCGTTCAGTACACGCGTCGTATCGGTCAGATTTGCCAGTACCCTGCTCAGTTCTAGACAGCAGTTTTCAATTAAGAAAATGCAGCTGCGGAAAAGTGTTGCAATGAGCTCTCTACCAGAATCGACCCAGAGGAGTGTGAGTTCAGTATTGCTGGATATGACTCACTCACGAACCTTTCTCAAGAAACTTGCAAGAGGGGTATGGTTATCTATGTTAGGCAAGACCTTGTAGTGGATTCCTCCCCTACAAGCACCGAACCTTCTCGAATTCCCCAGTCTACGCCTCCAGCGCCGCCTACGGAGCGGGGGTCAACTATCTACCCACACCTACCCCCGCCTTATAAGGCCTGACACCGCTGTGACCACTCTCTTTTCTACCCAGTCAATGGCGTAGCTAGAGTGTGTGCCGCCCGGGGCGGCCCTTGAGTTTGCCGCCCCCCGTGCCCCCACAAAAAATACATATTGCACAGTGACTCACTCTATATATATATATATATATATATATATATATATATATATATATATATATATATATATATATATATATATATATATATTAAATAGTTTGTGTACCATTATAATATTACTGTACTTTCACATACTCAAATATAGTATGCTTTAAATACACACCAAACATACTTAAACTTTATAAGTAACAGTTAAACAAAAAGCAAAAACGACATATAGGATAGGGAAAAAAGTAAAAAAAGTGTAAAAAATTAGGACCATCTTTATTTCTGAAATTAAAACTACAACTTTCTACAAAGTAACTTTTCTTGTTTTTTTGTTGGCAAATTCTTCAATGACATTGTCAAAAACTATTTCATCTGTCAATTGTCGCTCTATAGACAGTATGGCAAGATTTCTCAACCGCAAGGTGCTCATAGTAGATCTTAAGTAATTCTTGATCAGTTTTAGTTTCGAAAAACTCCTCTCACAGGTAGCAACACTAACAGCAATTGTGAGGAAAATCCTCAGCATTATTACTATATTTGGAACCGAGTTCCCAAGGTTATACTTTTGAATAAACTGCAAAAGTTCAAGGGGGCCTTCTTTCCACGTCTGTATTCTGTCTTTAATAGTTATAGCAGCAACAGCAACAAAATGCTGAAGCCTTTTTCTCTCAACGAGGAACTCCTCTTTATCAATGTCGTCGTGATCGTGATCTATTTGACCCAAAAGTGCCGCGCGGGGCGGACCGCCTAGCTACGCTAGTGTACCCAGTGCCACCAGCAAGCAACACCTCCTCCGCGCCAGCCGTGCGGCTGCCACTCCCGCCAGCGACCTTGGCGTCCCTCAAGCCGCGTGCCCTCACCACCCAGCTCTCTCTACTCAACGCTTATTACCATGCTACCTACCCAGCAACAAGCTGCATTGTACATCCAATACAGTATGTATACAGTGAGCACATTGTGAGTTTCCTTTCTCCATCCCATCCTGAGTGTGAACAAATATTTCATACCCCTACAACCTTAGAGCCAGCCAGGCGAGGGTACAGGGAGAGGATGTTTTTGAAGAGTCCAAGTGGTGTAAAATTTAAATTAAAGGGAGGGGACTTACTTATCGTCGGGTGTATCTACAGATCCCCAAACTGTGGCCCACTAAATCAAAGGAACTTAAGAACCTTAATAAACAACGCGGCGATGCTCAACCCTAGCCACCTCCTTATCATGGGGGACTTTAACTATGGCGACATCGACTGGAGAAACTAGTCCATCCCGAATGTCTTGAATAACCCTGCTACTCTTTTTATAGAAACTGAGAGATAATTTTCTGTTCCAACATGTTAGAGACCCGACACATTACAGGGGGGAGCAAACACCCAAGCCACTTGACCTCATCATAACAAACGAGGAGGGTATGGAGGCCAAACTGGAACACCTTGCCCCAGTTGGCACCAGTCACCATATAGTGTTGTCATTCAGATTTAGCTGTTACCTAGTTCAGGATAAGGCCAGGCCAAGGTACAAATATTACAAGGGAAATTACAATGGGATGAGGGAAGAGATGAGGGGTATCAACTGGCCTGACTCATTAAGGCACAAGAACGCAGACACTACGCTGAATATCATAACTAGTAAAGTGGCCCATTTGATCGATAAATACGAGGGGATCCCTACACATGAACCATGCGGCGATCGACAAAATTAAGAAGAAAACCCAGAAATTCAAGACGTGGGTTGGGTCAAACGATGAGCAAGACAGGAGGATGTATGCAAGACCCAGAAACCAAGCAAAGATAGAGTGTAGAAGGGCTGAAAAGGAGTTCCAGAGGCTGGTTGCACGCGAGGTCAAGTCAAACCCAAAGGCGTTTTACCGCTTTGCAAAGTCGAAATTGAAAACGCGAGTAGGAGTATCAGACCTGACGCTTGAAGATGGCAGTTACGCAGATTCTGACCAGGATAAAGCTGAGGCATTGAACAGCTTCTTTTCCTCGGTGTTCACAAGAGAGGATGCAACTAACCTTCCTGCGTTTGAGGACACGGTTCGACACAGCACTGACCAACATTGTGTTCACAGAAGAGGGTATTAGAAATAAACTGTCCAGGCTAAAGGTCCATAAGAGTCCCGGACCTGACATGGTGCATCCTTGAGTGCTAAGAGAGTTGTGCAACGAGCTTGCAGAACCCCTGAAGATCCTGTTTTGTAAATGCCTGGATGAACAAATGGTCCCCAGTGAATGGAAAGTGGCTTATGTGAGTCCTATCTTCAAGAACAACTATAGACCGGTGAGCCTGACCAGCAGAATATGTAAAGTACTGGAGAGTATTATCAGAGATGCCGCAATGGAACATCTACTACGAAACAACCTTGTAAAGGCTTGCCAACACGGTTTTATGCCGGTGCGCTCCTGCTTAACACAATTGCTCAAGGTATTGGATATTTGGACCCATATTCTGGAACGGGGTGGTAATATCGACAATATTTACCTAGATTTTGCCAAGGCTTTCAACAATGTACCCCACGAAAGGCTGAAAATCAAACTGGAAGGGTACGGATTTTGGGGAAATGTCCTAGCGTGGACAGAAGACTTTCTACATGACCGCAAGCAGTGTGTGGTGATTAATGGCACGAAATCGTCATCTGTACCTGTCACAAGTGGGGTATCACAGGGCAGTGTATTGGGCCCGCTGTTGTTTGTTTGTTTCATAAATGACATGCCTCTCTTTTACTTTATTTTCAACTTTTAGCATACTACTACTACTACTACTACTACTATTTTATTACCTTAAAATTAAATATCCTAATACAAAAGTAGCTACCCTAGCTGTGTTGAGTTAGTTGAACCGCAGAGCTATGCGGCATTTAGTGACTGTTGCCTCAAAGTCAATATCTGCGACCTTTGTCGGCTTTGGGGCCGAAGATCTTGTTCCCCTGAGGCAAAGCAATGCAGACCTAATCAGAGAGAAGGACAGTCGACATCTCAACCAGGCTGTAACGTAACTTCTGGGCTGCTGCTTCCGTTCAGATAACACCTCCGCGAGTCTGGCATAGAAACATCTGGCACTTGGTTCCACCCCACCAGAGGTTGTGAACACCAGGGGAGTGAAGCTGCCCTGATCAATATTCAGAATTCTCTCCCTATATGCCCTGTTCTTGTCATTCTCGTTCCCCCTGTGTGCAGCATCAAGAGCCAGGTTGCTTTGACATGCGGCCATGGGATCGAAAATCCTTATATTAAAGAAGGCTCGCTGTCCCCGCGTCCAGAATTCTCGAGCACTGACGTCCACACGGGCTTCGTTCGATGTGTTTGAAGTCCTGTGATGGAAATTCTCACCATCCAATGGAAAGAGGGTCGGCTCTACCCTGACATCATGGCAGATTTCTTTCGACATATTTGCCGTAAGATCCCTTACCTCTTCATGCTTCATGCCCACGATGGTGTGGTCGATGTCGTGGGATGAGCCACACACGCATTGGGAGGGCAAACCTTCTACTGGCCTACTGTACCTTAGAGCAATGGCATCTACTACTACTGCTACTACTACTAATACTAATACTAATAATAATAATAATAATAATAATAATAATAATAATAATAATAATAATAATAATAATAATAATAATAATAATAATAATAAAAATATACTAAATTCGTAATTCTATATTGTTATATATCATTTCACTGGGATGCACTTTCATGACCTGGCCGCTCAAAACACTGGGCCTAACATCTCGGTAGGTAAGATAGAATCGATGGGAGATCCTGGAGGAGTGGGTACAGGCGTGGTGGTAAAGGCGCGGGAGGGCCGTGGAGAGTCTGGCGAGACTGTTGGACAGTCGCTAGAGGTCTGGGTGTGGAGCCTACGCCCGGCGTTGTCGTAGTGGACCACAAGGCTGAAGCCAGAACGACAGATACCATTACTAGCCATACTGGGTTAGGATGCTGTGTAAGCATATACGGTATGTAAGGAAGCTTTGTGTGTGTGAGAGAGGGCAGTGATGTGTTGAGGGAAGTGACATGTTGAGGTCAGTGGCGTGTTAAGGGAAGTGACGGGTTGAGGGCAGTGATGAGTTAAAGGCAGTGATGTATTAAGGGGAGTGCTGTGTTGAGGGCAGTGATGTGTTGAGGTGTGTGTAATAATAATAATAATATAAGCGTTGGTTGGAGTTACCTTAACTCTGCTTATATAAATAAGTTGAGGGGTTAAGTGCAAAACCCAAAATGGTCTTTTCCCCATTTATTTGTAAAAAATATATTAGTCACAGTCTACTAGTAATTTCACCGTAATTAACACTATAAGCTGTGAGTGTCAGTTAAGGTCGGGGCTCAGTTTGGCTGAGCTTAGTAACTAGGGATGGTGGTGGTACAAGGGATGATGGTGGTACTAGGGGATGGTGGTGGTACAAGGGATGGTGGTGGTACTTGGGGATGGTGGTGGTACTAGGGATGGTAGTGGTACTAGGAGATGGTGGTGGCACTAGGGGATGGTGGTGGTACTTGGGGATGGTGGTGGTACTAGGCCTTAGAGTACCCGCCCGATTCTCGTGAGACTCAAGTGAAGACTGATACCTGTGAGGAGAAGGTCTGAGGGGAGAGGCTGGGCTGACCATACATTCTCAAGGTCAGCATTCTGATAGAGGAATTTTCCCTCACATAATTGGCACATGGTACCTTGTAGCTTATGGAAAATTACAGTAGGATGATTGGATTATATAATAGAAATGTATTCACCCAAATTTATACAATTGCTACTGCCATGACATGGGCTAATACATCGTTCGGTCACCACCTTCCGAGCTTCTACGAGGAATTAGCTTCTCGCAGAAAACCCTATACATATACCTATCCATGTTACATACATATGTGTGAAAACACTAAAGTGGAGAAACTGCAACCTGGGGTTCAGCAGTTACTAGGGTCCTAGTCTGAAGTGCCTTACGGAAGAGTATACTTTGTACAATGGTAAACTTAAATGATATTGTTCTCTAGGAGCAAAACCAAAAGTATTACTGAAGAGTATATTATGTACAATGGTAAATTAAAATGATATTGTTCTCTAGGAGCAAAACAAAAATATTACTGACAATATTACACAATAGTGGGAATAGTTAAACTGGGTATAACTAATCCCGTGAAGATAAAATAAAATAGCAGATTATCTTCTATATTAGTAAAATGTGACTCTTTCATATAAGAAATAAATTTTAATTTATCTGACAATATTGAGTTCACCGAGAGTCAAAATAGAAATTTGGTACAAAGGAATCAAATCCGAAGTGAGATTTAAATTCAACACATGAGGATGGGAAGGCAAGGTTTTCAACAAACTACAGGCTATTACTCAGTAATCCGGAGCCTTATAGTAACCTTTCACAACTAATCGTTTGCCACTATACACACACACACATATATATATATATATATATATATATATATATATATATATATATATATATATATATATATATATATATATATATATATATATACACCTAGGCTGGGATTCTTTTAGGCCCTGTGACTGTTATTTTTCATCTGCTTGATGGCAGGAGCTACCTCATCATAGGATGAAGCATAGTTTAGGTGGGTCAGCTATGGGTACTGAGGGAGCTGCTGGGTAGTAAGGACATCCACATCGGTGTTTCGGTTGAGCAGGAAATGGTAATTCTTTTTCCAGTGCTGGTGGATGCCTTCCTCGTCTATAATTAGGGAGGTACCATCGGGTGAGCGGAGGGGTGCCGGGCCATGAGTAATTGGGCCAAACATTGTTTTAGTAGAAATGAGAGTTCATGCATATTGTGTTGTTCCGCAATTTTTTGCATTTCACATGCTTTATTTTTCCACCATTCGCGAAGTTTACACTGGGCCATCGCTTTCTTCTGGCGGAAGGTAGCTTTGGTCAGTAAAAGCAGCACGTTTACCATTGACGAGTATGTCGATTTCTTGGTTATTTTCATCAAACTTAACCTGTGCTCTCGTTCCTACATAAATGACACAACTACAAAGCACACTTCCCCAACACCCTAATATGCTAATCAACTCTTGAGGCTCCTGGGTGTGAACACAAGGGGTCACAGCTCAAGATTGAAGAAGCCGCAAGTCCAGAAAACTGTGAGGGCAAACTTTTTCGGAGTGAGGGTTGTAAACTCTTGGAACAATCTACCAGAGAGTGTTGTGACGGCACCGAGTGAGAGCTCTTTTAAGACAAGACTTGACCAACACTGGAGCGGGTTCAGTTACATTCAGGAGCCGGTGCATGCCCAGTATTTGCCAACAGTACGTGACAGAGACGTGACCGATCGCCCGGGCGGCTAACGAGTCGATCAGTGGCGAAGAGAATAAAAGAAAAAAAGAACAGCGGATGACAAATTTTCCTGAGAGTAAAGGAAGTGACCAGCGTGCGTGCATGATGTCACCACCCGAGAATCTCCCTTGCGTTGCACCGTTGCCACAATAAACTTTCTTGAACTAGTAAACTTACCTAGTATGTTTAGTCTCCAAGTAGTCCTCGTAGAACTGCTGAAGACGCGAAGACTCTCGTTCCCGTCGGAGATACTTGAGAAGTAGGACAAGTAGCGAGGCGGCGAAAAACAGAAGAATGAAGACTATGTACAACACTGCCAAGGAGTCCTCAGAGTTGGGCTACCAGGAGGGAAAACACTATGTTACTAAGCTACTTCCGTTCCTCTGATTATTTCTACCTTTATGAATTATACGTGTTGCTCCTATATCAAGAAACGTCAGTGTGCTTGAACTAACACACACACACACACACACACACACACACACACACACACACACACACACACACACACACACACACACACACACACACACACACACACACACACACACACACACACACACACACACACACACACACACACACACACACACACACACACACACACACACACACACACACACACACACACACACACACACACACACACACACACACACACACACACACACACACACACACACACACACACACACACACACACACACACACACACACACACACACACACACACACACACACACACACACACACACACACACACACACACACACACACACACACACACACACACACACACACACACACACACACACACACACACACACACACACACACACACACACACACACACACACACACACACACACACACACACACACACACACACACACACACACACACACACACACACACACACACACACACACACACACACACACACACACACACACACACACACACACACACACACACACACACACACACACACACACACACACACACACACACACACACACACACACACACACACACACACACACACACACACACACACACACACACACACACACACACACACACACACACACACACACACACACACACACACACACACACACACACACACACACACACACACACACACACACACACACACACACACACACACACACACACACACACACACACACACACACACACACACACACACACACACACACACACACACACACACACACACACACACACACACACACACACACACACACACACACACACACACACACACACACACACACACACACACACGTGTTACCACTGTTCTATATCGAGGGGACTGCATATGATGTCCTAGAACAGGTCGAAGGTTTGTTATGAGCGGCTTCTCGGGCTGCCTTCTTTTACTTTTTTACTTTTCTCCTCTTCACCACTGATCGGCTCATTAGCCGCTTGGGCGATCGGTCACGTCTCTGTCACGAGCTGTTGGCAAGTACTGGGTATGCACTGGTTCCTGAATGTATCTGAACCTGCTCCAGTGCTTGTCAACTCTGGTCTTGAAAAAGCTCACACTCAGTGCCGTCACAACACTTTCTGGCAGATACATCCACGAGTTCACAACTCTCACTCCGAAAAAGTTATCCCTCACAGTTTTCTGGACTTGTGACTTCTTCAAACTTGAGCTGTTATCCCTTGTGGGGCGAGCTTCCACCAGCTCCAGGTAAGGACACTCGAATGAGTAGGTCCCTTTGAGATGTTTATACACTTCAATTAGGCCCCCCTTGCCCGTCTGTAGCATAAGCTTGGCAATGGACGAGTTGTCGGTTGGAATTTTTCCGTAAGATGGCAGGTCAATGAGTAAAGAAAATGCTTAAATTCACTGTGGTGTAGTGGATAGTCTCCCCTACAACTGACAAGCCTAGCCGCCTATAGTTGCGGCGGGGTTCAGCTAACCGGCGAGTTTCTCTGACAAGCCTCTTCGTCCAGACAAGGGGGGGGGGGTCGCCATCTGCGACGCTTGCTAACGATTCTACGTCCGCTGGACGTGTATATAAGCTCCCAGTCTCGTCGTGAAGTGAACATTCAACCAAGAGCCCTGAAACACACACCTCCTCTAAAGAAGCTCCGGCACAGCAACTCCTCTACCACGCAGCAACTTCCCAGCACCAGACTGTTTTGTATATAATATATTTTATATAAGAAAATCACCATAGCTGAGTTCCTTTCTCCAACCCATCCTGAGTGCGAGACAACATCACGAAACCCCACAATGGTAACCCCCGGAGAAACGGCACTCACACAGGATGGAGGAGAAAAGGATCACTCTCCCAGTCTTCAATCACAAAATTGAAGACTGGCTTATCCACACGGAGGCAGCTCTCATCGGCTCTATAGCTACAGACAAACAGAAGTACGTCGCCCTGGTCTGTTCCCTGCACCACAGAAGTCGCCACACAAGTTGCAGAATTCATCACCAACCCTCCAGCTGACAACAAATTCGCAGCTCTACGAGATGCTCTCAAGAGGCGATACCAGCGGCCTCACACCAGACTCCAGCAAGACCTATCCGCCTTCTCCCTCGGCAACTCAACGCCTGCACGTCTCTGGGATGAGATGCGAAGACTGAACTCCCTCCACACAGACAGACTTCCTGACACTAACCTGTGCCAGCTTCACACTCAGAAGCTCCCTGCAGACGTTCGTCTCGTTCTCTCAGCATTGGACTACTCTACTACCTCGGCGACCCATGCAGCCACGGCAGACAGAGTATTCCACGAATACCATACTCTCCGCCATGCTGCCGCGAACAGCTCAGCGGCCACACCGTCACTTTCCTCCGATCTTGTCATTCAGATCAACGCTCCCCAGACAAGCAACATCTCACAAGACATTAGGGACCTCTTACAGTCTGTACACCGCAGGATGGACACCCTCGAGCAGCTCTGCTCCTCCATGGCTGCTGCTGCTCCTGTCGCACGCACTGTGTCCTACCAACCCCAATATCCCCGTCCTGCCTCAGACGCCGCCGCCAGCCCCCAACACAGTGTACCTACCTTCTGTTGGTACCATCAACGTTTTGGTGCTAACGTAGACGCTGTGAGGCTCCCTGCAACTACACAAGGAAGCAACATCGACGGGGATTGGTAGACGCCACAGCCTCCGTCACCTCAGGCATCTCACTGCTGCATATCACCGACCGCATCTCCGGCAGGAAGTTCCTCGTTGACACAGGGACATCGGTCAGCATCATCCCTCCGTCGCCACAAGACACATCAAAGCAACCCTCATATGACCTGTTCGCTGCCAACGGTACCCCCATCGCTTCCTACGGCGCACACATCCTCGCCTTAGACCTTGGTCTTCCCAAGACTCTGCGCTGGTCCTTTGTGGTGGCAGATGTCTCTCAACCCATCCTTGCCTTCGATTTCCTCACCTTCCACAAACTCGTCGCCGACCCAAGCAACCTCTGCCTCATCCATGAGCCTACAGCACACACGAACCGGGGTACACGTGCCGCAGTCGCCGACACTATCAAGCAGCACACCACACGCCTTACTCCTGACCTTGACCACTTCACTCCTGCTGTCCCTCACGACCTACTACAAACACTACGACAGGCAGTTTCTGCATTCAAGGCTACTGCCCCACGCCAGCCTTCTCATCGCCCTGAACACATTCATCCCGCACCTCCTTCGCCTGTCTGTCTACAATTGCCACTTAGAGCACCGCCTCGCTCACAACATTTCTACATACCCTCCTTTCATCCTCAGGTACCTACTGCTCCTGACGTGGACCCTGCTCCTGATGAGGGTCCTGCATCCGGCCCCAATGACCCAGATACCCCACCCGGCACCCCTGAAGACTTTGCACCTGCCACGAGAGAAGCACCACATTCCTCGCCAGTACAACCTTCTCTTATCCACAACCCTCCCTCTTCCACAGATCTCGTGTCACTAGACTGAGTCGTCTCCCATAGCGGCCGACTGATCCACACCCCCGCCCGTTATGTCTCACATGTGGGATACAACCCTGCCGACAACAAGACTCCTGCAGCGCTCGGAGGGGAAGGGGAGTGTTGTAGTGGATACTCTCCCCCACAACTGACAAGCCTAGCCGCCTATTATATAGTTGTGGCGGGGTTCAGCCAACCGGCGAGTTTCTCTGACAAGCCTCGCCGTCTAGACAAGGGGGGGGGGGGTCGCCACCTGCGACGCTTGCGAACGGTTCAGTGTATATAAGCTCCCAGTCTCGCCGTGAAGTCCATTCTACCTAGAGCCCTGCAACACACAACACCTCCTCTAAAGAAGCTCCGGCACAGCAACTCCTCTACCACGCAGCAACTTCCCAGCACCAGACTGTTTTGTATATAATATAATTATATAAGAAAACCACCATTAAGAGTTTCCCTTCTCCAACCCATCCTGAGTGTGAGATAATATCACGAAACCCCAAAGTGGTAATAATATTTCAAAATAAATTGGGACAAAAAGCGTAAAAAATAAGGGTTAAAGTAGCTAAAAGGTCACGTGACTGTGAAAAGCTCTGTGATTGGGTGTTTGGTTGTGACGTCACAGGTTGGCTCGAGCCGCCGAGTAGGAGCCTGGAGGCAGCTAGCTGTGGTGTATGTGTTGTTACCAGAAGAAATACAGGACTTGTGGCCTTATACAATGTCGATATACACAGGCATACCTTATATTTAGGTTAAAATAAATTAATGCTCAAGTATCATCGTGTGTATTTACTTTCTGGGTGCCAAAATGATGCAAAAGACCGATAACGCCAACATGGAAGTTTTCATCATGGTTCTCTATTTCTTGTCTGGAAAATGTAAGTTTTTGTCACTGATGTCTATATTTACTTTTATCCTCTTCACCACTGATCGACTTGTTATCCGCATGGGCGATCGGTCATGTCTCCGTTACGCACCGTTGGCAAGTACTGGGCATGCACCGGCTCCTGAATGTACCTGAACCTGCTCCAGTGTTGGTCAAGTCTGGTCTTCAAAGAGCTCACACTCGGTGCCGTCACAACACTTTCTGGTAGATTGTTCCAAGAGTTCACAACTCTCACTCCGAAAAAGTTTGCCCTCACAGTTTTCTGGACCTGCGGCTTCTTCAATCTTGAGCTGTGACCCCTTGTGGGGCAAGCATCCGCCAGCTCCAAGTAAGGACACTCGACTGAGTAGTGCCCCTTGAGATGCTTATACACCTCAATTAGCTTGCCCCTTGTCCGTCTGTAGTATAAGCTAGGCAAGTTCAGGCGCTCCAATCTCTCTGGGTAGTTGAGGTGCCGAAGTGCAGGCACCAGTCTGGTGGCACTTTGAACATTTTCAACCAACTGGCAGTCCCTAGCATATCTCGAGGACCAGATGGAGTGACAGTACTCCAGATGGGGAAACACTTCACTCTTGAAGATCGTTACGAGGGACGGACCGTCTAGATATCTGAACGACCTTCTTATAAGACCTAATAATTTATTTGCCTGATTTACCTTCTTCTCGCAATGACTCGAGAACTTCAGCTCATTGTCAACATACACACTAAGGTCCTTCTCACATTCAGGGTCAAATAGTGCAGTTTTTTCATCCAGTTGGGACATATGATATGCCTCCTTACCGTTGGTATGCCCCAGGTGCATCCTCTTACACTTCGTGACATTGAATCTCAGCAGCCATTTCTTTGACCATTCTTGGAGCTCACAAAGATCCTTCTGCAGCTCTTCACAGTCCGCTTGGTTCTTGATTTCCCGAAATAACTTGGCATCATCGGCAAACATTTGTATGGAGGAGTGTAAACGTCAGCCATGTCATTTATGAAACAAACAAACAACAGCGGGCCCAATACAGGCATCCCCGCGTTATGGAAGGGTTGCGTCCCTGGAAAATTGACCGTATCGCGAAATTCTGTAACGCGAAACCTATTTTCCCATTGACTTCCATTATAAAACTAGAGATGCGTTCCTAAGGAATTTTTTTTCGGCCCCCAAAAAGTAATTCAAGCACTTTTATGAATGAAAATAAACATTTATAAACACATACAATACAGTACATTAAATAATTTATTATATACCTGTAATATGAAGAGAAATACAGTTGGAATAAATAAAAATATTGTACTGTACTCACCAGAAAAGATGTTGACTGCTGCGTGAGGATAGGTGGTGCAAAGGGAGTTATTGGGAGATAGAGGGAGGGGCACGACTCTCGTCTGCCCTGCCCTGTAAATCATCATCTGCTTTAGGCTTGTTCCCACTGTTGAAGTAGCAAAACCTAATGTTTTTGCAATCTGGCTACGTTTTTCTCCAGCAACAAACTTTCTGAAAACACCAAGTTTAATATCCAATGTAATGCCTTTGCGGCTTCTTTTTGCACTACTGTGGTCACTTCCACTTGATGGCCTCTTTCCAGTCATCTTGAATAAGGGTAATGCACTGTACTGTGATTACTGTATGTTGTAAAAGTTAAATCCAACTGCTGGGGCGAGAAACATGCGCGCACACTGGACGTAAGCAATGGAGTACTTGGCGGTAGCAAACACCAAGAAATCCACACCAAACAAATAATAATCAAAATTTTCTTTTTATTTTATATACAGTATAGTCTGCATTTACGCGGTCAATTGAACTCGTGGAGGCCCGCGTAAACGAGAAACGCGTAAATGAAATAACAGAGCAAATGGGATTAATTGAAATAGAGACTGGGCCGACCCCCAAACTCCACTTTTTCCAACACAATACGTACGTTGTAGTAAAAATAGTATCTTAACTTTATGATGGTATGCACACACACACATATATAGAAGACAAATATCAATAAGAGAATAATATACTGTACCAGGTAAAAGAAAAATCAAGGTTTAACACTTACGTTAGTAGAAGAGATGGGTCGGCGTACGGGAATGGCGGCTGGTTCCGAGGCAGAGGGCAGATTACTGGCCCTCAGGTGAATCACCATCACTATCCACCATAGTTGTGAGGGCCTCCCTGACAATTCCTTCACAGTCAACATCACTGTCACTATCACTGGCTTGGGCTGGCTGTGGTGGGTTGTGGGCAAAGAAGTCTGTGATGTTACGCTGACGGCTAGTGTTGATGTTTTCGTGATACACCTTGATGTACGGCTCCATAGTCTGCAACAGCTGGTTATTGAAGACTTCATAGCGGTGATCGTCAGGGTCGTTGGAAAGGGCGAGCTTGAGTTTCTCTGCAAACTTGATGGCATCCTTTACATTAACATGTGTTAACTTATGTTCTTCTCGGGCTGCCGCACCACCTGCATCTTCACTGACGTCATCATCTTCCAACATCTCGTCGGCAGTCACCTCAGGATCCCTGATCACCTCCATAATGTCTTCGTTGGTGGTCTCTGAGAAGCCTGCAGCTGTAACACTCTGTGCAGCTTCTCTTGCAAGGTCCACTGCCACTGCAACAGACTGAACCTCACTTGTCACAGGTTGACTCTGCCTCCCACCTGGGATACCTTGCAACACATGCCGCAACGCGTGACGAATCGTTGCCACAGACAGCTGCCCCCATACCTCCACCAAGAAATCAACAGCTTTCTTGACGTTGAATTTCTTCCAAAACTGTTTGACGCGAACTTCTTGCTCCGCTAACTCTTCTTCCTCATCCTCGTCACTGTCGCTATCCCGCTATCGGTGTCACCCAGGTTACGCAACTCATCTTTGGTGTTGGTACAGTCGTTCAGAAGCTTAAACTTCTTTGCAGAGAATGCAGCCTTAACGTTGCATATCAACTCCTGGTCCATGGGCTGGATTAACGATGTAGTGTTGGGAGGAAGGAAGACCACCTTTACGTTGGGGTGACGATCCAACAGTAGGGGCGAGTGTCCTGGTGAGTTGTCACGGAGCAACAAAATGTTGAATGGAACATTCTGTTGCTCGCAGAATTTCTTGACGTCGGGAACGAAACAGTCATCAAATCGGGAGAGGGACAGAGCGGTGAACATCCACGCCTTGCGTGCGGTTAGCCAGTGGACATTTAGCTTGGTCATGTCCATGTTCTTGTAAATGTGCGGCTTGCGGGCTGTGTGGATCACTGGTAACTTGAGCTTAAAGGTACCGGAGGCATTGGTGGTAAACAAAACGGTGATGCGCTCCTTCTGCAATTTCCGGCTCCGACACTTGCTGGCAGACTTGACAACGAAGGTCTTGGTAGGTAGCTTTTTCCAAAATAGGCCGAATTCATCCATGTTGAACACCTGGTCGTCGGTGCACTGTCCTTCCTCCATAATGTCACGTAAGAATGGAGGAAAATCACTCGCCGCAACACGGTCAGCACTCGCTCCTTCACCAACAATGTGAATGTTGGTGATCTTGTTCCTCATCTTAAACCCTTGCAGCCACCCAGAGGAAGCAGTGAAGGGTTTGGGCTCTGCAATTCCCATCTTATGTGCCAATGCTACGTACAGTTCACATGAGTAGTCCTGAACTGATCGCTTGTCCACTGCCATGTTCCGTCTTGCCTGACGAATCAAGTAGCTCACCAGCAAATTCTCAGTCTTGAGCAACACCTTGTTCTGGCAGTACTTCACCATTGAAGCACTTGCAGACTTTGTGATGCTCATGTGTTCTTTTATCTTGGCGGCATCCTTCTTGATCATCCGGATCATAGATTCGTTCACGCCATGCTGGCGCTCCAAATCAGCTTGCCTCGTTCCTTTTTCTAACACTTGTACGATCTTGTATTAACTTCGTAACTTAGGGCACGTCGTATCTTCTTTGGCTTGGAGTGGCTGGGTCCAGGTAATGTAAGTTTTTCTGTGGTGGTGGGGGTCCTGCGGATGCCATTCTTGCGAGATTAGCAGGAACAATAGAACACAGTATGGGGTGTCTGAGAACAGGGCGACCGACGCGGGTAGCTACTCCTTCTCTGTGATGGCAGGGCACGTCATATTACATTAAACCAATCACAGCTAGCGGGGGAGGGAGGTAAGGATGCGTGGCCCAATCACAGTCCGATACGTTATATGACGTCAGCGATAATGCAACAGCGACCTAATGCACACCCCTCACTGTGCCGCTTCCCACGTATGGTTGAGAATGGACCGCTTGAATGAAAATGGCGTGGAGCGTCTGGACCCTCCAGCGACTCGCCGCGTAAATGACCAAATTTACCACATAATTAAAGCATTTCAATTCTGGCAAGGCGCCGCTAGAAATGACCAAATGCGTTAACCAAAACCGCGTAAATCCAGACTATACTGTAGTGATTTTTTTTAATTGTTAAAATTTACCCCAATTTCCATAAGTGTGGATTTATGGGCCGTATCGCGAAATTATTAGTCATAATTTACAAATTCCGTAAGAGCGAAATTCCACAACCCGGGGTTCCGTAATGCAGGGGATGCCTGTACACTGACCTGTGGTACCCCGCTTGTGACAGGTACAGATGATGATTTTGTGCCATTAATCACCACACACTGCTTGCGGTCATGTAGAAAGTCTTCTATCCACGCTAGGACATTTCCCAAAATTCCGTACCCTTCCAGTTTGATTTTCAGCCTTTCGTGGGGTACACTGTTGAAAGCCTTGGCAAAATCTTTGTATATATTGTCGATATTATCACCCCGTTCCAGAATATGGGTCAAAATATCCAATACTTCGAGCAATTGTGTTAAGCAGGAGCGCCCCGGCATAAAACCGTGTTGGCAAGCCTTTACAAGGTTGTTTCGTATTAGATGTTCCATCGCGGCATCTCTGATAATACTCTCAAGTACTTTACATATTCTGCTTGTTAGGCTCACTGGTCCATAGTTGTTCGTGAAGTGACGATCGTCCTTCTTGAAGATAGGACTCACATAAGCCACTTTCCAATCACTGGGGACCTTTTGTTCATCCAGGCATTTACAAAACAGGATCTTCAGGGGCTCGGCAAGCTCGTTGCACAACTTTCTTAACACTCTGGGATGCACCATGCCAGGGCCGGGACTCTTATGGACCTTTAGCTTCGACAGTTTATTTCTAATACCCTCTTCTATGAATACAATGTGGGTCAGTGCTGTGTCGAATTGTCTGTCCTCAAATGCAGGTAGGTTAATCACATCCTCTCTTGTGAACACCGAGGAAAAGAAGCTGTTCAATGCCTCAGCTTTATTCTGGTCAGAATCTGCATAACTACCATCTTCAAGCCTCAGGTCTGATACTCCTCGCATTTTTAATTTCGATTTTGCATAGCGGTAAAATGCCTTTGGGTTTGACTTGATCTCGCTTGCAACCAGCCTCTGGAACTGTTTTTCAGCCCTTCTACACTCTGCCTTTGCTTGGTTTCTGGCTCTTGCATACATCCTCCTGTCCAGCTCATCGTTTGACCCAACCCGTCTTGAATTTCTGGGTTTTCTTCTTAACTTTGTCGACCGCCGCATGGTTCATGTGTAGGGGTCCCCTCGTATGCCTAGAGGCACTGGGTTTATATTTATCGAACAAATGGGTCACTTTAATAGTTATGATATTCAGCGTAGTGTCTGCATTCTAGTGCCTTAATGAGTCAGGCCACTGGATACCCTTCATCTCTTCCCTCATCCCGTTGTAATTTCCCTTGTAATATTTGCAATTTGGCCTGGCCTTATCTTGAACTAGGTAACAGTTAAATCCGAATGACAACACTATATGGTGACTGGTGCCAACTGAGGCAAGGAGTTCCAGTTTGGCCACAATACCCTCTTCGTTTGTTATGATGAGGTCTAGTTGCTTGGGTGTTTGCTCCCTTCTGTAGTGTGTCGGGTCTCTAACATGTTGGAACAGAAAATTATCTCTCGGAGTTTCTACAAAAAGAGTAAGAGGGTTATTCATGTCATTTTGGGGTGAACTCGTTTCTCCAGTCGGTCGCCATAGTTAAAGTCCCCCACGATAAGGAGGTGGCTAGGGTTGAGCATCGCTGCATTGTCTATTAAGGCTCTTAAGTTCCTTTGATTTAGTGGGCCACAGTTTGGGGATCTATAGATACACCCGACAATAAGTAAGTCCTCTCCCTTTAATTTAATTTTACACCACTTGGACTCTTCAAAAATATCCTCTCCCTGTACCCTCACCTGGTTGGCTCTAAGGTCTTGCCTAGCATAGATAACCATACCCCTCTTGCAAGTTTCTTGAGAAAGGTTCGTAAACGAGTCATAACCAGCAATACTGGACTCACATTCCTCTGGGTCGATTCTCTTGTTCTTGTACAACAGTTCTACAACTCCTACAATATCGGGTTGGTGTACCTTCAGTAGTGTTTCAAACTACTCCTCTTATCAAGGAACGTGTCAGTATTAGTGTACATGACATGCAAGCCAGAATTTGTTCTCGGTAACGTCTCTGCTCTTAGTAGTAACTCCGGGCCCCCTCCATTCTCAAAAGCTGCAGCATTTGCTAAGTACACTGTATTTTGCAGGGTGAGGTTAGAAATATCATTGTTTACATGACGCTTGCCTCCTGCCGGCTGGTAGGTCGAGCTGGTGCCACCTCCCGGGCGGAGAGTGCGCTGCTGCCCCCTAGCTCTGTGTCGGCACACTTGCTTCCACTACCCTCCCCCTGAATATAATCCATGTACACCCGTCCCCGTTCCTGCTTGACTCCTCCCTCCTCTGCTTCAAGCCCTGCAGGAGCTTCTTGTGCTGTTCCCTCTGCATTATCATGGGATTTGGGTGAATGAATACACTCCGAGATGCCTCGCTCCTTGCGAATTTTTTTGCCTGCCGAATAAGCTCCCATTTCTCCTCCTCACTCACTAGTGTGATCCTGAGGGGGCGAGGCTTATCCCCCTGCTTATGTCCCAGCCTCCTCACATCCTGAAGGGTTGATGGTATCTTCAGAACCTGTACAAATATTCTTAAAGTGCATCTTATCATGTGCACTGGAAACGTTCCCGATGTTCCTCTTCTCCCCAAACAGTAGGTCCGCTAATTGTCATTTCTTCGACACAATTCTTCACAGACCCTAGTTGCTGTAGAACCTGTTCTGATCTTGCATTACTCTCCACCACCTCCTGCGGCCCTGCTAAGGCCTCAGCATAACTCCTCTTAGCAGCCACCTCCATTCTATCGGCTACTTCCTCAGTCTTAGCAAGGATCTCTTTCTCAACTTGTTCTAGTTTGGCAACCAGCAAGGCCCCAGCTTCATCTGTTTTCATCCTTGGGGAACTTGTTCCCCTATTGCTTGCAATCGCTTCTTCCACTTTGACTATGCAGTCAAGGCAATACCAGCAACAGCCTTCATACTTTACGGCAACTTGCATCATTCATATCAGCACTTGTTACCGTTATGCCATTTGGTATGCGCATCACTCCTCCAACTTTCCAACGTTTGATGTCAGTCATCATTAATGGTTTGAATGGTGTCAGAGCATATCTTGACGACGTAGTTGTGTTCTCTTCCACATGGAGTGTACATATCGAGTCACTTTGTTGTCTGTCCAGTCATCTTAATAGTGTTCAGCTCACTGTTAACCTTTTTAAGAGTTAGTTTGGCCATGCCAAACTAGTACATGATATTGGCTATGGGACAGTAGCCCCAGTCCAGGCTAAAGTTGAGGCCATTGATACCCTGCCCATACCCACAAACCATAAGGCAGTCCAATGTTTGTTGGGTATGGCAGGGTATTATAGGAGATTCTGCCCTAACTTTTCTGATGTTGCTAGACCAACTGATAGTAACTCTTGACCCTACATGTTGGGGGCAATGTGTGTGTGTGTCGACCCTCTCCGTGGGGGTAAACAGTCATATGATAGTGAGACTGTGTATTAAATTATCGATGCAATATCTCTCAAGTTCTTACTAACTGTTATGTTTAATATTTCAACACTCCATTTATAAATGCAGTTCCCCTCATGTGCAATCTCTCTGGAAGTCATTTTACCTGTATAGTTTATAGATTAATTTTTCAATGTATTTTGTCTTTTGTTCCTGTGATCACTGTATCCTGTACTACTGCAATCTGTATCCACTGTATCCTGTAACCTGTGTCCACTGTATCAGGTACTACTGTAACCTGTGACCACTATATCCTGTGCTACTGTAGCCTGTGACCACTGATCCTGTACGTGTCCTTCATCCTACCCCAATAACCACACCTTCGCCGCCATTTTATTACCTTAAAATTAAATATTCTAATACATAAGTAGCTATCCTAACAGTGTTGAGTAAGATCAGCTGCAGATCTATGCGGCATTCAGTGACTGTTGCCTCATAATCAATATCTGCAACCGTTGTCGGCTTTGGGGCCGATGCTCTCATTCCCGAGGCAGAGCAAAGCAGATCTAAGGAGAGAGAAGGACAGTCGACATCTCATCCAAGCTGTAACATAACTTCTGGGCTGCTGCTTCTGTTCGGATAGCACCTCTGCGAGTCTGGCGTAGAAGCATCTTGCACTTGGTCCCATTCCACCAGAGGTTGTGAACACCAGAGGAGTGAAGCTGCCTTGATCAACGTTCTGAATTCTCTCCTCATATGCCCTTATCTTGTCGTTCTCGTTCCTCCTGTGTGCAGCATCGAGAGCTAAGTTACGGTGACATGCGGCCATGGGATAAAAAATCCTGATGTCAAAGAAGGCTCGCTGTCCCTGTGTCCAGAATCCTCGAGTGCTGACATCAACACGGGCTTCGTTGGATGTGTTTGAAGTCCTATGTTGGAAATTCTCACCGTCCAATGGTTCATTATACCTATTTCTGAGCTGCTCCCCCCTTCCCTTTAATTTCTTATAAATTCCTTTCTTTATTCCTATGGCATGTTTAAGTTTTCTGGTCATCCACCTTGGCTCATTCTTATTTGACCTAATTTTTCTGTATGGTATACTGTATTTTGTTCTTGTCCTGTACTGCATCTAGGAAGTCTTCAGATTCAGTCACCTACAATGTTGTCCCAGTCAATATTTCTGAAGTTGAAATCCCCCATAATGCACAGGTTGTTAAATTTTGCTGCACTACTCATTTCCTGCCATATGGGCTGAGCTGCTTCTTTCCCAAGACTTGGGGGCCTGTAAATCACTCCCATAATTAGTTTTTCTCTTCCTTCCGTGATTTCTACCCATACAGACTCGGTTCCTATTTCACCCTTTACTGAATTATTGATACAACATTTTAATGTATCCTTGACAAAGAATGCGACCCCTCCCCCCTTCCTAGTCCTTGTGAAAAACGTTGTACCCTTCTATGTGGTACTCTGATAAAAAAAATTTGCGTGCCAGATTCATCCAAGTTTCGGTGATTGCTATGACGTCTTCATTCTCGGTACATACAACCGCTCTCAGCAAGTCTATTTTATTTCTAATGCTCCTACTGTTTGTATAGTATACATTTAAACCAACCCTTCCCTGGTCCTGTTTTACCCCTTGTCCTGAGTAACCAATTTTACTTCCTAGGACCTGCTTGTTTTTTGACTCCCACTTACCTCAACTTCTCTCTACTGGCGAAACCCCCCCTCCCTCTTTGAAGTGACAATTTCACGCTCCAGGGATGCAGACAACGTCTTTACCCCCGCACGAGACAAGTGTACTCCGTCACGACTGTAAAGGTAGTCGTTGCCATAGAACGGTTGCCAGTTATCAATGAATGCCCAACTATTGTTTGCACAATGTTTTTCCAGTTGGCAATTTATAGCAATTGCCCTGGACAGCCATTCACAACCAACTCCTCTTCTTGGCAAGACACCACATACTATCGGGATCCCTCCCCTATCTCTAATCTTCCCCAGCGCCTCCATATACCTCTTGAAAAGTTCCTCACTCCTAACCTTTCCTATGTAGTTTCCTCTCACACTAAGACACACTACTGGATTGGTACCCTCCCCTGACAAAATCCTATCTATCCTCTCAGCTACATGCCCTATCCCAGCCCCAGGAAAACATACCCTAGTCCTATGTTTCCTTTCTCTTGCACAAAAAGTCCTATCTAAAAACCTCACCTGGCTGTCCCCAACTACCACGACCTTACCACTGGGCAGGGTTTGTACAACTGCCCTTTCCTCTCCTTGCACCACAACGTCCTGCCTCTTCTCTTCCTCGTCCTTCCTCTTCTCTTCCCAGCCAGCTTCCTCCAACACCTGGTAGGGGTTACTGCACTCCACACCCTGGTCAGCTTTCCTGAGTCTGACCCTAGTCCCCTTGAAGACAACCACTCTCCACGCCTACTCCTCCTTCAGGACACCTACCTGAAGGAGTTCAGTCCTGAGGGCTTCATTCTCCCCCTTTAGAGCGTCCATCTCACTCCTCAACTGCTCCAGCTGACTTAACAAAGAGTGGCCAAGAGGTCGTCTTTCCTCACACTCCGCTCCTCTTCCCCCACAACACAACGCTCCAAGGTGGCCATTTCCTCTGGTCACTAACGCGAGCACTTAGGGGCACTTCCTTCTCCAAGCTAGGTCAGGTAGTGAACCTTTTTAGGGGGTGGGGTAGGGTAGCGTGGTCTCACCCCCCCCCTCCCTCACTCAAGCGTGGCTAATTGTGATAGGGAGATGAATTTGATACCATAATCCTTAAAAATTCTCTACCAAACATTTCCAATAAGATATCCTTAAACAAAATATTTCTCTATGATGTAGTGATGGAAATTTCATTCTTTTATTAAAAAATTTAAGAAATGTTGATACCGGAGTCATTAAAATCAGTTCTAATTTCGTTACACACCATTTTTTTTATCAAAATAATCCTGAATACTTTATCTAAAAGTTTGGTTAAATTAATATATTTAAAAACAAAAGCTCTATATGATACGGGCAATAATAGAGCTGGGTTACTTTTATCCTCTTCACCACTGATCGGCTGGTTAGTCGCTTGAGCGATCGGTCACGTCTCTGTTACACACTTCACTCAATTAACTGTAATACATAACTAATCATGTCTTAACGCTGGCGATGATGGTTGGGTGGGAGATTATCGGGTCATGTTACTAACCTGACCTGATGTAACGTCGGGTCACCCAGTGTTGGGTGGGGGATTAGTGGGTCTTATGACCTGAATATGTCTTGAATGACATTACTTTTTACCTATGAGGTATATACAGGTACATAGCACTATATGAAGGGTACAAGGTATTAATAAGCACAGATTATTACAGTAACGTATCTGTACTAATTAATGAAAAACAAATAAACAATATTGTATCATGGAATGAGTCAGTACTTTAGACAAGCAGTGAAGCAACCCTTTGGGGGAGGAGGGTGGTGCAGTCACTTTTACCCCCCCAATGGATCCCTCAACCTCTTCACAAAAAATTCAGGAGCGATCAACACTTAAAAAATGTCACTGACTTGACTTGCAAGAATATAACTTACATTGCTGGAATTCTTGTAAGATAGTGATTAATTTGAGTATAAACATAACTTATTTTGCACCCCACACTCCACACAGACAACCACACACACACACACACGAATTAGTCGTGGGCGGTCTATCCAGTGTTCAAGGACAGATGGAAGACAGTGAGGCCACCCTTTTGGGGGGGGGATAGTGGTTTACCTCCCCAAAAAAAAAATAGACCCTTCTCCCTCCGGCTGGGAGGTGGGGAGATTAATGCCAACTCAAGGATTATGAAAGGTAGAGGGGTTTATTTATTTTTTTTTTTTGCTTAGAAAAATGTCACTGACTTGACTTAGGAAAATATAACTTGCATTGATGTAATTCTTGTAAGATAACAATTAATTTGAGTATAAACATCCCATATTTTGCACTACCCATAATAATTTTAGTAATTAACTTAGTATATTTGAGTACAGGTTGTGATAATTTATGTGGTTGCAGTTTCAAAGCTTTGACACATCACTAATGTATAATGAGTCTCCATATGCCCTGGTTTAATCATTGATCAGTTGTCTAATTTTAAAATAGAAATTATAATGTTAAATGTTATAAGACAATGGTTTTGTAGTTCTGTTAATGTGTGTACTGTGGAAATGTCTTGGCACGTCACCTCACCACCTGACTCCTGAACAAGTTTATCGCTCGGTAACACTGGTGCATGTTATCACTCCATCTCTCTAATCACCCATACCTTCTGCGTTCTCACTCATATGTAAAATGTTATGTAATGTAATGTTGAAGGGATACAACTTTGCTCATTTATACTTATACTTCTCACAATCTCCAAAAAATACTTTAAGTTTTGTATTTATTCAAGATAATTTCAGGTTATGAGACCCACTAATCCCCCACCCATGAAAGGGTGACCTGACATTCCATCAGGTCAGTGATATGAAACCATTAATACCCCCACCTGAAATTGAGTCAGGTCAGGTCAGGTCCCCCCCAAAATATTTAACTTTCATCTTTATTCAAGACATTTTCCGAAAACTCTCTTGATTTTCAATCTCGGAAAATTTGTTCCTAAAGCCGGAAACTTTTGGAACATTCCGGCTTTAGGAATGATTTTTTGAGCAAATTTCAATTCCGGCTATCAGAGATTTCCAGGTTTTGGGGATTCCGGCTAACGGAGATATTACTATATGGTGGTTGTAGAAGAATGACGACATATTGAATGCTTATTGTAGACTTAATAACATTTCAAGTGTTGGAAAATAATTACATAAGGAAGCATACTGGTACAGTACAGTAGCAAAAAAATGCATTATTTTAATATATTTTCATTTTAATTAATTAAAATCTTTCTGTAAATTGGGGCTTTACTTTGTAAATCAGCGTGGGAAGGTTTTTCGTAAGTGCAAATCATAAATAAAATCCTCGTAAATCGGGGTTTGCCTATCAATGATAATTCTGAATTGGGTTAATACAAACTTTGTTGAGTGATAATTTTTTCATTAACATCTGTTCAGATATACTCCAGTAGAGTAACAAAAATGGTGTGGATTACTTATACTTGAGAACAATTTATTACTCATGAGACATTATTCCAGAACTTTTTTTTGTATTAACAGATGTATTCATTTAACTTGCTGTGAAAAACTAGTCAATTAGGAGTAACTTTGTGTTATCATTTCTTTGCAGGTTGTTCATAAAAAAAGGATACACGGAAAAAAAAATCTTTGCATGTAGTACAGTATGTGAAGAATATCCTTGACTAGTTTTCTACAGAATGAAAATATCAAGCAATACAGTATATCACATTAAGTATACTACTGCAGATATTTTGCTTTTTAATGTTTGGGATCATAGTCTTCAGACTCTCCAATTTGATTTGGCCATCTTAAAGCAGGAATAAAATATCAAGTTGTTTTAAACATACAGTACAGTAATTCCTAAGACTATCTCACATTCTTCAGAATAAGTGTTGTATGTAAGTCTGCTGATGTGGCTCATTGTTAACAAACAAATCACTAAATCTGTCTTAATTTTTTTTACCATTTTAAATATGGAGGTAAGGAAAATACAGTACAAGCACACTTCAAAAATCATCAAATAACCATTAATGTAACCGAGAGTGCAAAAATAAAGAGGCATGTAATACATCTTAACCCCTTCACTATGGGGATGCCACTTTAATTAATTTCTTCACCAAAGAGGGCACCCTGTACACAAGTGGTTAAATGTAGTCTGATGATGTATGAAATGTCCTGACAAACAAAGGTGTACATTATTTTAAGTTAACAAAATTTCTATAACACTACTGGCAGTGAATGGTATTATGGTATGTAATAAATATAATAGATATAAAGTTCTATGTCAATTATTAGCACCATATTAGTAATGCTACAATGTCATTAAAAAGCAGAGCTAAGGTAACTATTGAGCTAAACCTAGAAAAAGTTGTGATAAACAAATTGGTTAATATTTTTCATAAGTTTCATGTAAATACACCTGTGAACATATATGATTTCCTACTGACTAGTAATGCAAGCGCAAGCTAGGCAAACGCTACTTATTTTTTTTTAAACGGTAAAACAATTAAGTAAACTTCACAGTGGCAGTGACAGGCAATATGCAGGCAATGTTCTGAAAGTCTAAAACCGTGAAAGGCTCTTGATAATATTGTTGGTTCTCTATGAGTAAAGTATTATTTACAGTAGATCCCTACAATCACTGCAGTCACCACATCATTTTAAACAATGTTGACTGTACATAAATCAGGGATCTGTAAGAAAGTACCTGTACCGTCAAACTGTTGTAAATAAATCAACTTTGTCCTTATTGTAAAGATCACAGTTACATTTCTAATCTTGTATGCACCCACTTTACAAATGCTGTTTCACTTTAATTTTGTAATACATAACATAATATTTATTTTGCATCGTGAAATTTTCAAAGAAAAGAATGTTTGGTTTACACAGTACATAACAATTATGTTCACCACATAGGAAATACTGCTCTATGTTTTTTCTTTCTTTGGCAGATGACTTACAATCATTCAAAGTCAGTAATATTCCTTGGAAACTGGTAAAAGAAAATTTGCAAATCAGCAAATGGACGAGCACAGAAGAGCCTCCAAGAACTGGAAGCGAATTGAAGAAACTGGTTCTATAAACAGTTTTGCCTCAACAGACAGGACAACACTGGTCTTCTTGTGTAATTGGATTGTCACATGTCACTGGGGGACACTCAAGTACTCGGCACTCAACATTACCCCTCTGTAAAAATATACACAATAATAGTGAGGAAGGATATGTCAAAAAGACATTTCTCAAACTGTAACATGATGCAAGAAAGATCTGGTTGTTTAGGTGGACAACAAACTATAGTACTTTTTGTTAATGTGAAGATCCTAATACATACCTAGATGGTCTGTCTCTAATGAGTGTGTACACCTATTTCATTATGGAGAAACAAATCTGCTTGGCCTTCAAGATTACTGTGTGCAAATGATTTCCAATTCATAGACAATGTCCAAAGGAGGACTAACAAACTGGTGTTATCACTTAAATCTCTCTCCAAGTGATGAGAAAGTTTTTAATTACTCAGTTAATACAGAAAGGCAGGAGGCAATTTAATGGAAATTTATAACTATCTCTGAGCATGAATCAATCAAATGTGCAAGTGTGGAGTTAACAGTTAGTTGTGCCCCTAGAGGCCACAGCCTTAAGTAAGTTAAAGAAGCCAACATTATAGAAATTATCAGTGGTATCTTCTTCAGAGAGGGTATAACCTACTAGTGAATGCTGTATGAACTCAAAGGGCGAGTTCCTACAGCTTGTGTCAAATAACAAATATGAGATCTTGGGCTAACTCATAAAAGTTATTCGATTTGGTACCAAAATTGAATAATCGATTCTCTTATTTGTTTGACACAAGGAAAATACCATACAACTATTTTTCAGTATTACTTTTAAACTCTTTACAAGAAATTTGATTTCCTAATTTTCAATATCTTTATTTATTGCCTTTCCAGTGTTTGTATAGGCTGGACTTAATTAACCCTTTCATTTCAGGTGACCACATATAGGAAAGGCAATAAATAAAAATATTGAAAATTAAAAGGTCAAGTTTTCTACATAGCCTGTAAATCAACAACCCACTGCGAAGGTTTGCTACAGTGTGAGAGGCGCTCACCCAGCTGATCGTGCTCTCTTGTTTGTACACTTTCTGATGTAAAGAATGAATAATGGTTATTAATATATTATTACTTTAAGAACTGCAAACAGTAAAATATACATTATTTTCACCAGTATTTTTGCAGTATCAGTAGATGTACAGTACAAATCCTTTATCGACAGTGGTGGGTGGCAGTAAACAACTTTGTGTGATGATGGGGTGGACCAGGACAGTGACATGCCATCAAGTAAGAGTGACCCGGTTGCAAATCTCTAAGTGGAGTGTTACACCAATTTCTGTGTTCAACTGTACAACCAAGATCTTGTTCGTAACAGTACTTGCCAACAGTTTATAATACGAAGCTGATTGACTGCCTAAATGACTGGTAAGCTCAAAAGTGGCAAAGAGGTTAAAATTAATATGTACCAGAAATAGGGTTTAGTTCTTTATGCAAGGGTTTCATAGTCTGCTAGTGGGATTCAGATCTAACAGTTGCCCCAACATGATTCTTTAGTGGCTGAAAGTACAGCTGAATGGAAAATGTTTAGAATCAGTATTATCACTGTAGCTTATTATTTTTGTATAATTAGGCTTGTACTGTATACAGTACTACTACAGGCTGAACTTTTCCAATTCAATAACCTTCGGATCTGAGCAGAGCTACAGGAGATCCTAAAATTTTCTGGTTAATGGGAGTTCACATATAACTTATAATGCAAAAATGACTTGGAACCTCAATGCAGTAAAGTATTAGGTGGCAGTTTATCTTCCTTGCCTGCATTAACTGCAGTATTTAGCATGTTATTTAGCAGAATATAAGCAGTTTTTTACCTCCTCAGTATTATGATAAAGGGGTCACACATTGAGAAATTAGTATTTCAAAATACAGTACAACTGTTTTCAAATGAAATCAATTTAGTACTGTACCACTGAACATCACCACTCTTTTCTTCCAGCACCTGATGGCTGTGAGACATATTAAAATCTTTTAATTAGTATCAGCTTTAAAGTATATTTTATATGTTCTCATATTCTATTACTGTACAATAAAACTGGTTTCTTAAACTGGATGCATTTATTACCCTTAAATTATGCCAGTAAAGATTTTTGCAATTTATTTATTTATTTTTTGAACTATTAATTAAATTGTGTACTTAATACAGGAATACATCGCTATTCACAACCCTGCTTATCAGCAACTGATATTTTAACACCCCTATTCGATATTCGCAAAGATACCTCGCTTATTTGCAAATGAAATTTTACGATAACCTACAGTAATATTTCAAACGAAAACTGGGCGGGCTAGCCGCAGCTCTCATATTCCAACATAAGGTCACCTTCACCCCGACTGGGCCAACTTTGAATTGTGTTGTTGTTACTTTTTCAACTTGTAATTTCAAATAGATGCACAGTACATATTTTTATTCAGTGTCTTTTACTCTGTTACAGGCACACAATTGTTCATACAGAATGCATAAAAATAGAAAAAAAAGATTATCATAAGGTCAAACATATATGTCCACAGTAGTCAGTGTGCTATCTTGAGAAGGGAAGGTGGGAGCAGGGGGGTTGTGCGGAAGGGTGCAGGTGGTGTGAGGTAGATAATGATGATATTTAACAGTTTATTTTGAAATAGTTTAGCTGCCAGAATGCTGAAAATACACAATTGATAGAATTGACTTATTACATACACTGACATGTCACACGCATACACACACACACACACACCTGGCGTATTTTTTTCTATTATTTAAATTTGTATATTATTTATGATGAAACATTAATCATAACAGGCTAAGACTTGCGATCATGGCAACGGCCAGTCCCTCCCGCCACCTCCAGTGTCATCTCGTACATATCAGCTCTCATTAGGCCTATATCAAATTAAAGGCAACACAAGGTACAGTACAGGTGCTCCCCTACTTAAGAACGTTCAACTTACAAACTTTCAGAGATACAAACATCATCACTGAGGGGAGTTAACTGCCAGAACAGGTGTTTAATGTGGTTGAGACTGAATTATTTTGAAGAAAATTCCAGATACCTGTAGAACAAACATTACCTAAGAGGAGAAGAGTGAGTCAGATTTAAAGACTGTATTAAAGGGTATAGCTGTACTAAATATCTTTTCATTTTTTACAATATGTTTGGTATCTACAAGAGTAAAGTTGGACTTACAAACAAGCCTCAGGAACGTAACTCGTTTGTAAGTAGAGGAACACCTGTATGTATTTTAATAATAAGGTAAAATATTTTATAAAAATAACTTATTTTACAGTGAACTGTTATTGTATTATACCATTACAAATAGGAGATGCACTCCTGATGACAAGGGTACAGGTAGGCATTCATAATAACAGATTATTACAGTAACGTATCTTTACTAATTAATGAAGATACAGTGGGAGGGAGAGACAAGACCCTTACCAGGGGGTGGGGGGGAGGAATCTGACTGTGATCAAACCCCCACGACTCACTCTCTCTCTCTCTGTGTGTGTGTGTGTGTGTGTGTGTGTGTGTGTGTGTGTGTGTGTGGAGCGGTGATGAAGGGAACCTACGCGCGTGTGTACATGCTGGGAGTTGGTTATTATTATTTTTCAACTCATATTTTCAGGTAGATACTGTATACATAATTTTTTTTTTCGGTTACATGCACATACAGTCTTCATATAAAATGTGTCAAAAAATTAAAGAAACGATAATAATAAGGTAAAAAAGATAATTAACATTTCTTATGATTGTTGGCTGGAGTCGCTCCCATTGTGAGAGAGCGGTGGTGAGCTCAGTTGCTCCAGTCTCACGTGTGTAGTGAAATCTACATTATTGCGACCTTGGTCCTTCATAGCCTTGGATAATGAGGAGTATTTATCGAAAAATATGTGGTGAAAGTTGTCAGCTGGGAATGCATCCTCCCCTATTTACATTAATTCTTATGGGGAAAATTGCCTCGATATTTGCGGTTTCATTAATCGCAATGACTTTTAGGAACACATCTCTTGCAATAACCGGGATATTCTTGTATTCAGATGCAACTAATACATCATTTCCACACATTTTATCCTAACAGTGTTCAGACCATAGAAGCTTCCAATTTATGGAAATCCAGATTAGGGAGTTTCAATCTGTATTTGAAAGTGATCTATATGTGTATCCACAGCAATAACTCCACAATGGGGTCATTACGGTATTGTATGTAATACAAAAATTTATTTTACGAAGGGTGGTCTAACATACACAGAGATTTCCTAAAAACTCAGACTAAAGTACCAAGCTTTGGCCTGAATTAATCCACAGAAGTGGAACATTTTTGTACTATGTTTCTTTAAGAGAAGTAAATCATCATATTATATTCACAGTTCATATAATAAACTATGACACATGCTCGAGATCAATTTAAATTTTTTAGATATGTAACTACATTATTGGTAACCAGTACAATAACCTTATCTCAACCTACCCGACACTTGCATGTAGTGCAAGGATCCTTATGCCAGGATTCTCCAGGGTGTCGTTCATGGCCCTCTTCATCTCTGCATAATTTTCTTCTTCTCTTTCTGATACTTCCACTGCACTTTTGTTCTAAGGTGGTAACCTGATAATATAGGATATTTAACTAAATATTTTACAATAAGCATTAAACACATCCAAGATGGCTGACTTTCAAAATATTATTACAGGTACAACCACCGATTATCTGGGAATTGATGGTCCGGCACCTCCTTTAGTCCAGACAAAATTATGAAGGGACACTTAACTTCCTCCCCTCCTCCTTCCTCCCAGCCTGGGTGAAGGTAGTTTTAGGCTTAAAGTGTTTATCTTATAAAATGTAGCCGACTAGACTTAGCAGAATATAAATTGCATTAATGGAATCCTTGTAAGATACTGATTAATTTGAGTATAAACATCACATAGTTTGCACAAGAGATAGAAATTTTAATCTAGTGTAGTACATTTGTGTACAAGTTTTTAAACTCATATTTTCGGGAAGATATATGTAACTTTTTTCATTTATTTTTACTCATTTACATGCACACACCATCCTAAATATATATTGTGAAAAAAAGTACAGTATAAGAAATAATTGTCCTAAGGGTAAACCTGTAATAAGTAATTTCAAATTTTTTTATGTCTAGTGCAAACTACAGTATGTGATGTTTATACTCAAATTAATCACTATCTAACAAGAATTACAGCAATGCAAATTATATACTGCCAAGTTAATTCAGTGACATTTTATAAGGGAAAAACTAAAACTCCTTCTGTATGATAACTATGCACTTTGTTATCTCCCCTCCCTGACAGCTGTTAACACCTCACCTCCCCCTCCTCCATCCTTACAGCCAGGGTGAAGGCAGTTTAGGCTTAAAGTTTTTATCTTATAAAATGTAGCTGACTAGACTTAGCAAAATATAAATTACATCGCTGGAATCCTTGTAATATACGTAGTGATTAATTTGAGTATAAACATCACATAGTTTAATTTAAGTTTCTAGCAGTCCATGGTGCTTTATAGACACAGGAGGTGTATAATTTGCAGGACCTCGGTTGGTCCAGCAAAACAGATTATCCGGCAAGGCTTTGAACCAAGGGTGCCGGGAAAATCGGTGGTGTACCTGTATTAAGAACTTGCCTGTTCTACACCACTTAGCAGATGTGAACACTGCATCAAGATGGCTTCAACTATGGATAAGTCCATATAGGCTGCATAATAAACTACTGTAATTGTGTTTAGGTAACTGGATCAATTTGTGCAAAGTAGAAAGAATAAAATAGAGAATTCTGTGTCAAAATTTTTCATTCAATCAGTACTCCATACATATTCATATCATAATTTCTTACAACTGAAAACTTACCTTTAGTCAAATAGCATAGTTTATCACCAATGGAGCAGTAAATTTGTAACATTAGACATATTGCAGTTGGACAAATGTGAACTCATGACAAGCAATTAAGATTAAGTAAGGATGGACAAAAAAAATTTACTTCGAGAAATAGTGAAAGTGAGTCCCAAAGGCCAGACAACTAATTAGGAAAATGTGGATGCAGCATTTTTTTTACGAGCATTACCCACCCGGGCACAGGTCATTTTATAATGTCCCACATCAAGGACCGGGAAGGGGGGAATAAAAAAATAATAATAAAAATAATAATAATAATAAAAACAATAATAATAATAATAATAATAATAATAATAATAATAATAATAATAATAATAATAATAATAATAATAATAATAATAATAATAATAATAATAATAATAATAATAATAATAATAATAATAATAAAAAGCCGCTTGCATACAACTATTACTTCTATTATACAGACCTTTTTATTCAGCTCAATAACAGTTCTTGAGAGCTGCTCTACCAACACTTCAATCCCTTCTATTCGCTGTTCTGTCATATCTTGCTCATAACTTCCCAGGTTAGAATCACTTTTGACTTCTTTATGTTTTGTTCTTGGTACCCAGCCTCTAACACCATCTTGGCGGTAACTGTGGTGGGGCCTAGGCACAGGACTTCCAAGAATCAAGAAATAAATTAGACAGAAAAATCATACAGAAATAACAGAGGATGACTATTTTACATTAATATTACACTTAAACCATGACTACTATATGAATTAAAAGTGTTTTTCCATGGTTTACTAGCTTCACTGATTGCCCAAAATTTCTAAGATTTATCAATATCTTTTTCATAAATACATATTATATTTACCTTTCTCTATATTCACTATAGGTAATATTTTCTGAATTATTACTATACATAAGTGATGGGTCTACTTCATTGTTAGCTTCTTGTTTTCCACTGGTTATACCCATCAAAATATGCTCTTGGTCCTCAATGTGAGAAAACTGAGCTTGACGACGGAAACGGATGTTTGGTCCTTGGGTCAAGCTAATGAAGTTGCCAGCATTTCGACAATCTACAGAATTTTTTTTAGAAGTAAACTAAGTTAATCGTTTATCTATAGCGTACTAGTGCAAGATTGTGATGAATGGTAAATGCAATACTTCTTTATAGTATATGAAATAATCTAAAACTAAGTAAGAAAAAGCATATCTGATGAGTAAAAGTGTACATAAGGGTATAAAATTTACGTCCACATAAATTACTCGGGTGTAAGGAATGTGAATTAATTGAATGCACAATCTCGTTCAAGTTCACAGCTGGCAACTCAATTCTATAGTATTCGATTCTGTGATTGGTTACTTAGTTCCCTGTTGCTTAATTAATGGTTGGTTTCTGTGGTTTCGTATTATATTATACTACGTACTATAGTAAACAAACGGCCTTGAGTTGCCAGCTGTCTCCAGCAGTGTTCGAAGAATCTTGAAAGAGACTGAACATGGTTTATAAATTATGAAAAGGCTTTGATTTAGTCAGTACAAGACCTGTCACAAATGCCTTGAGAAACATGAGGAAAAATAAACTTACATAGCATTTATTAGTCACGGTAATGTTTCTATGATCAGAATGTACAAAGAGGTAAAAGAAAAAAGACATGATGATACCATTTCTCCAAAGCTCCTGACACTAGCATTGGTAGACTTCTTAAAAGTACCTGTACCTCAATTAGGAATAAATATTGTTCAGATGAAAGCATGGTGATTATACATATACAGTATAAGAATAAAAGAGGGTAGGCAGGTCAGACAATAATTGGAAATTCATTCTAATGTAAAAAGAGAGCTGTGCTCCAAGTGCACACTATTACAATCAAGGAGGTTGAATGGATGGAGGCGGCGCCAACTGCCTCAAGTGAAGTCACTGAGTGTGACTGATGCCTTGACCAATATGGTGGCGCTTTTCTCTCAGTGACTTCATCCTCCTTGCATAATAAATAAAACAATAGTATAAATCCTGCAGAGTTATCAATAACCAACGTTTGTTCGTAAGTAGCTGCGGCAACTGTGGTTTTGTTGCCCTCACCAAGATGGCGGCCTGGCTTCACGCGTTTGTTACATACACAGCGAACACCGCCACCATCCATTCAACCTCCTTGATTACAATACTCTAATATGGCTTATACATAAAGAAAATATAATATAAAACTATAAAATAAGAAAAATGAAGAGCCTGGGTGTGTATGTGTGGGAAGTGAACATATGAATTGACGCAGTGAGCTGCAACTGCGACCAGCCGCACTCTCCCTCCCCTCTATGTGATGTCACGGATACACAGCCAGCAGTCACATGAGTCTTTGGAGTCAACTTGGTGACTGCCTGGCTGAACTGTGTCATGTGTATACTGTACTTGTAAATGTGATGAATAAAAAAAATATAATAATAATAAATGAAAGAAAAGAAAATGTACTACAATGACATTTGGCAATCTTTTCAATATACAGTACACAGGACACAAGACAGAGAGCCACCATGCTGCTCCTCCCTTCCCAACTGTGTGCTACCTCCCGTGGTGCATGTAAGAAATGCTTATTCGTGTTTGACCTTATGATTATTTTTTGCACATTCTGTATGAACAATTGTGCATACATGTAAAGTTAAAAAAAATAAAATAGGAGTTAAAAATAACAATGACTCCATTCACAGCTTGACATGGAAGGGGAGTGCTAAGGGGATGTAGTTACAGTGGCCCCTGAGAGAAAAATTTGTGGCAGTGCTCATGGTGATGAGTGAGAAAAAGAAAAAAACACAATGTGAGAACTTTTTGAAGAAAAAGTTAAGATACTGACTTATTAAGGAGTGGCTTATATATAAAGGGTGACCTTACATGACATCAGGTCAGGTCAATAACATGGGATCCACTAATTCACACACCACCTCCACAGCACACGAAAGAAGAGATAATAAAAATGAGCAGCCTAACAAAGATCATCTACCCTACATCTACCACAAATGCTTTCAAAGCATTTTTAACCTTGGGCCACTGACAAATAAATTATGTAGCATATTAGTTTTGTGTTCAAATCAACATGTGTCACAGAAAGACTTCTGGTTGAAGCAAGTCTGATTAGGGAAATGAATTCAAAAAAGTTATTATGTACCATGTCTAGTGTTTATTAAAACCATTTTGGAACAGTTTATGGGTAATTTCTGGTCTCTGAAACCAATAATAATTACAGCATTTCCATTTATACTATAATTTGCAATCTGATAATTCACAATGTCTTCTGGTATCTAATTGCCAAGTTAACTCGAATCCACTGTATAATGAAACCCAAATGTTTGCTTATTTAGCAATGTGCTAACTCCCTGCCAGCACACTCTAAACTTTTTACGTATCAAAACTATCTATTTCTGTGAAGTACTTTAAATCATGTGCATGACCAGAAATGGTTAGGTTATAGTATCAGTACTTATTACTGTAAATGACGCAAAAGTAAAGATTCTGTTAATTGTACCAACCACCACCTACTGGCAAACCAATTAGCTGATTTTCCGGCATCTTCGTGGTGTAGATTAATATAATCTTTTTTTCTTCTTCTATTTTTAATGTCATTTTACTCTTAATTTTTTGCCCCCCAGGCCCCATTTTGGGTCGATGACCTGTGCCCGGGTGGGCTATTCCCCATTAAAAAATAAATTAAAAAAAAAAAATAATAATAATGATGGGTAAATTTTCAGTGGTGTTTTTTGTGACTGAACACATTCTTAAAGTCCTGTGCTTATAACATTAAAAATGCACCATTTCAAACGAATCTCTCATACTTCATGTAATTATGGGTTAGGTTTGCAAGAATGAGCTTCTCATTTCTCTTCAATATTCTCCATTAAAAATGATAGTACAATGAACCCTTGAAGATCTGGACCTGGTAAATGTGGATTTCGGAGGATTACGACAAAAAATGTGGTGGTTCTGGGCTAAGAAGCCTCCCTAAAAAGCATTCCCAAAACAGAGCAAAGAACATTTTAGGACCGTGGGAACTGGTTGACCAGATGGTTGTGTTGGACACAGGTGCCCAAGGAGGTGGGAAACATAAACCGTAGGTAAATGGACGGTTTATATAATTTGTTTATCACTGTGCCTGTCACTGTTTACAAATTAGGCGACAATTATGGCTTTTTCACAGGAAAAAGTCTGTATAACTAACCCCAGTGGTCAGGATAATATGTACTGTATTTTTGATGTTTTTTATTTCATTATTTATCTTTTTTATACATTAGTACATTCACCGGAAGATTCAGACAATCGGCTTTTTCGGACAGGTGGTCCCCCCCCCCCTTTAGTCCGGATCTTTGAGGGTTCATTATAGTATGTTACTACTGCATAGTTTATTTAAAAAAAAAAAATTCATTTAAAGTAAACTTAAAAACTCTTTGGAATTATTTTAATATGTTTATAGGGGTGTGGAGGAGGGGGTTTTGACCAAAGGAGTGCAATTAAAGTCTGGAAGTCAATCAGAAAGTAGGTTTCAAGTTACAGAATCCTAAGATATGGACAACTTTTCTGGACCTTAATCCTTCTAAAAGTTGAGGGATGCCTGTAATCATAAGCAATAAGAATATTATGCAGTGCAGTAAGTTTATCAAGTATCATTATGACCTAATTTTTTGGAAGCCATTAATACACATATGTACCTTTACAGCAGTCAGTCCATATACGTAAATCAACATATGGAAGCTTCGAACATTCCATAAATGCTGGGTTCTGTTCACGTGGTAACACAAACACATCAGGTGTCATGTCTTCTATTTTATCACCATTGTCACAGATGACTCTTCCTAGAGTGACTTGTTTGATTTGTGTCAATTGTTCAGTCTTGAATATAGTTGGATTCTCATACCAGAATCTGCTTGCAATATTCATATCATTAATGTGTATAATATAATAATAATAATAATAATTCAGGGGTATATATATATATATATATATTTGAAGAAACTTTAAATAGAATACTGTACACACAATATGATAAATTTATAAGTATAAAATTTCATGGAATAGCATTAAGATATAATACCCAAAAGTTATATGGCATTAATAATTATATAATACAAAATACTGTATTAATGACATCACTTTTAAATTATCACCATAATAAAAAGAAAAAACTGACCTGTCACCATCACGCAAACGCCTGAACTGATCGACAAGAAGACAGAGGAAAGTTGGTCCTACTCTGGCACCTTCAACAGGGTCCTCCAGCAAGCCGCCAACCCAGAGGTCCACATTTCCTAACAAAATTTATGATAACATACAACAACCAGTCATTGTAAATAGTAATGAATGTGGCTCATGGAGAGAGAGAGAGAATTATATATATATATATATATATATATATATATATATATATATATATATATATATATATATATATATATATATATATATATATATATATATATATATATATATATATATATATATATATATATATATATATATATATATATATATATATATATATATATATATATATATATATATATATATATATATATATATATATATATATATATATATATACAGTCAACCCTCACTTTACGCGGTCCCGCATTCCGCGTTTCCACGTTTACGCGGTGCCCTGCCAGAACCCAGGATGCTCACATTCCGCGGTGGGTGTACCCCTTTACACAGTGAAGTATAATTTTTTTTAATTTAGCTCATAAAATTCATACAAATTATCCGGCCAGAATATAATTTACATTGCTGGAATTCTTACAATTTGATGATCATTTTGAATATAAACATCATAGATTTTGCATTAGACATACAAATTTTAGATATAATGTTTACTCTTGAGTAAATATGTTATCTTTTGTGCAAAATATATGATATTTATATTCAAAATATTCCTGGTCTTACAAGGAATCCAGCAATGTCAATTATATTATCCTAACTTTAGTCTGATTTATTATTTATTACTAAAAAGGTAAACAGTCTGGTATTCCCACACATTTATCTAGTAGGGACGTTGGTGGGGGGGAGGGAGGGAGGGACCGGCGACCGACCATCTGTTACCGTGTGAAGAATATTTTTTTTTTTATTAACTGAAGATTTTTATTTTAGCTCATAAAATTCATACAAATTACCCGGCCAGAATATAATTTACATTGCTGGAATTCTTACAATTTGATGATCATTTTGAATATAAACATCATATATTTTGCATTAGACATAAAATTTTTAGATATAATGTTTACTCTGAGTAAATATGTTATCTTTTGTGCAAAATATATGACATTTATATTCAAAATATTCCTGGTCTTACAAGGAATCCAGCAATGTCAATTGTATTATCCTAACTTTAGTTTGAGGTATTATTTATTACTATACCTTAAAATCTAGTGGTTTTCCCCCCCAAATTTCTCAGATAGGGAAGAGCCAGGGAGGTTACTGTGAGAAGAGGGGGAGGGAGTCGAGTCCATTATTTGAATGGACATTAACTTGGCGACTGTATTTCTCTATTTCTCTTAAGTATTAATTATGTGCATGTACCATCATAAAATTAAGATGCTATTTTTACTAGAACATAGGTATTGTGTCGGAAAAAGTGGAGTTTGGGGGTCAGCCGGTCTCTATTTCATTTAATCCCATATGTTATGTTGTTCACTTTCTGGCGTTTTTAATTAACGCGTAAAGTGAGGTTCCTGTTGTATACATACATACATACATACATACATACATACATACATATATATATATATATATATATATATATATATATATATATATATATATATATATATATATATATATATATATATATATATATATATATATATATATATATATATATATATATATATATATATATATATATATATATATATACATACAATATTACCCCGCCTAACGCGGTTTCACTTAACGCGTTTTATCATATACGCGGTGCCTCGCCAGAGCTGAACTTTCACTTAACACGGATTTTTTCCACATATACGCGGTGAGTGTCCGGCCGGCTCGAGACGCTATTTTTAGATTTGCCCCACCCGCCACCCTGCCTGACTGCCTGTTTTAGCTCATAAAATTCATACAAATTACCCGGCCAGAATATAATTTACATTGCTGGAATTCTTATAATTTGGTGATCATTTTGAATATAAACATCATATATTTTGCATTAGACATACAAATTTTAGATAAAAATTTTTCTCAGAGTAACTATGTTATCTTTTGTGCAAAATATATGACATTTATATTCAAAATATTCCTGGTCTTACAAGGAATCCAGCAATGTCAATTATATTATCCTAACTTTAGTTTGAGGTATTATTTATTAAAATTTAGTGGTTATCCCACACATCTCCTTGGGACGGTTGGTGGGGGGTGGGGGGGAGGGAGGGACCGACCGACCATCTGTTACCCAGTGAAGAATTATTATTTTTTTTTATTAACTGAAGATATTTGTTTTAGCTCATAAAATTCATACAAATTACCCGGTCTGAATATAATTTACATTGCTGGAATTCTTATAATTTGATGATCATTTTGAATATAAACATCATATATTTTGCATTAGACATACAAATTTTAGATAAAAATTTTTCTCAAATTAACTATGTTATCTTTTGTGCAAAATATATGACATTTATATTCAAAATATTCCTGGTCTTACAAGGAATCCAGCAATGTCAATTATATTATCCTAACTTTAATCTGAGGTATTATTTAATACTAAATGTTAAAAACTCTGGAAGGGAGGATTGGTGGGGGGTGGGGGGGAGGGTTGGGACTGACCGCGTGGTTGGAAGAGGGGGGGAGGCAAGGTGGGGTACTTTGATTGACAGATAGTGTCGTGAAGATTATTTTTTTTTTTATTAACTGAAGATATTTGTTTTAGCTCATAAAATTCATACAAATTACCCGGTCAGAATATAATTTACATTGCTGGAATTCTTATAATTTGGTGATCATTTTGAATATAAACATCATATATTTTTCATTAAACATACAAATTTTAGATAAAAATTTTTCTCTAGGTAACTATGTTATCTTTTGTGCAAAATATATGACATTTATATTCAAAATATTCCTGGTCTTACAAGGAATCCAGCAATGTCAATTGTATTATCCTAACTTTAGTTTGAGGTATTATTTATTAAAATTTAGTGGTTTTCCCCCAAAAATTTCTCTGAGAGGGAAGAGCCAGGCAGTGTAGTGTGAGAGGGGAGGGAGTTGAGTCCATTATTTGAATGGACATTAACTTGGCGACTGTATTTCTCTATTTCTCTTAAGTATTAATTGTGTGCATGTACCATCATAAAATTAAGATGTTATTTTTACTACAACATAGGTATGTGCCTTCAAAAAGTGGAGTTTGGGGGTCGGGCCGGTTTCTATTGGAATTAATCCCATATGTTCTGTTGTTCACTTAACGCGGATTTCACTTAACACGGGACCCTCTGGGTTCTATTGACCGCGTTAAGTGGGGTACAACTGTATATATATATATATATATATATATATATATATATATATATATATATATATATATATATATATATATATATATATATATATATATATATATATATATATATATATTATATATATATATATATATATCCTTTTTACAATAATGGTATATGCTACCTGTATATTTTTTTACATAAAACAACACAATTTACTGAAACTGATAGTGGCAACAAATGGAAAAAGGTAATTACAATGGTTTATATTAGATTGTTACCTGGATGGCCATATAACTGCTTGAGATTGTTTCTAATGTTAACTGATGATATGTGAGATCTAAGTTGATCAAAGTTTTCTGGCACTGAAAGATTACAAGCTCTTCGCCATTCTATGTAGCCTGGTAGAGCATGATCACGTCCTCTCTGTATATTGAGTGATGCAAGATCAAGTGCCACCTCATGTACAGCACGAAACAACTTTTCAGTCAGTTCTGTGTTTAAAAACTGGCCAGGCATCTGCAATAGGAAAAAAACAGCATCAATTTTGGCAAACTTACTTAACAAATTTCAAGAAATCTAAATATATGAACTTCTTATATATCTTTCACTAAAGGGCTGCAAAAGGTGCATAAAATCCAATAAAAAAAGAGAGGTTAATCTTTAAGACCCAAAGCAGATTTCAAAAGGGATCTGTTAATTGTAAACAGTTCCAGATCAGAACTGAGTTTCCAACCCTGAGAAACACCCGGTCATTTCGATGACATTGTATAAGCAAAAAACAAAAACTCAATCTAAAGGACATAAATAAACAAATAAATACTTCACTAGACCTTTGGCGCTAACTGTCAAACATGTCACTGTCACCTCCCCTCCCTCCCCCAACTCCACCTCCCAGCAAGGGTTTGGTGGTTATACAATAGGCTTTAAGTTTTTATCTTATATAATATCACAGACTAAAGTTAGGAGAATATAATTTGCACTGCTGGAATCCTTGCAAGACAGTGAATAATTTGAATGCAAAGGTCATATATTTTGCATGAAATAAAATTTTTCAATTGTATTTTTGGGTAGATTTACATAAATTTCTTCATTTATTTTCATTCATTTACATGCACACACCATACTAAAAGAAACATAAAAGAAATAAATGACCTGTACTGTACATGTACTAAATGAATACGGTACTAAAATTGTTATGTCTCGTGCAAATTATAGCTTGTTTATAATCAAATTAATCACTATCTTACAAGAATCCCAGCAATATAAATTATATTCACCCAGGTCATTTCACTGGCTTTTTAAAATGAGAGAAGCTTAGTCAATTAAGGACTGTTAAATAAACACACACGAGACCTTCGGCTCTAACTGTCAAACATATCACCTCACCCCTGCTCGCTCGCTCGCTTGTTCCCTCCCTCTCCCCCAGCCCGGGTTTTAGGCTTACAGTTTTTATCTTATATAATATCTCAGACCAAAGTTAGGAGATTAAAATTTGTATTGCTGGAATCCTTGCAAGACAGCGAATAATTTGAATATAAACGTCATATATTTTGCACAAGAGAAAAAAATTAATCACATGCATCACATTACAGAAGTGATATACATGTATATATATATACTGTATACATGTATATATATATATATATATATATACTGTATATATATATATATATATATATATATATATATATATATATATATATATATATATATATATATATATATATATATATATATATATATATATATATATATATATATATGTATATATATATACTGTATACTGTATATATGTAGGATGGTGTGTGCATGTGACCAAGTAAAAATAAATGAAGAAAGTTACATATATCTACCCGATAATACGAGTTGAAAAACAACCATAACACCTCACAGCTTGGTTCAGTAGATGACGTGAACTGGGTTCATTTTAGCAGCGGGTAGTAAACACGGCATACAGAGAGAGAGAGAGAGAGACCGGATAGGAATTTGTCGCATCCAGATGTCAGTTCGGACCAACCAAAATCTGGATATGATAGGTCCGGAAGAGCAAGGGTTTACTGGGCTTGTATAAAAGAAATAGTTTGTATTTTTTTAAAATGTCCGCACACAGGATAAAGTGGTCCCTCGGTTAACGAGCGCCTCAATTAACGAGATTTCGGTTAACGAGTTACCTTCCATAAGATTCTTAACTTCGGTTAACGAGTTTCTTACGAGCCGACCTCCACATGTTTTAGCTTGCATTTGGCGGTCCACCAGCTGTAGTATTAGTCTGCCAATACAGTAATCGGTTCTAGGGCTTAAATTCCTTACCCTTTAGTAAATATCAAGAAGTTTATACTATTCAATAATTTTAAAAGTTTAATATTAAATTTTTTAGTCATTTTAACAATTATTGAACATAATTGAAGGTAGGGTCACTAGTCTGTGGCACGCCATCCAGCCTGCCAACACACCATACAGGTGTCAGTCTTGGTGTCTTTTCAGTAGAGGTAACATCTTACTTGAGACTCTCTTCAACTAAACGCTTTATTTCTGTGTTTACAAGCAAATTATTGGTCATTTTTATATTTATTTTACATATTGACAATATATAATGCAGTGCAGTGTTGATTTAAAGAAAATAATCTTGAATTATACCAAGAGAACTTAAATTTTATGGGTGAAATGGCACCATGGGGTGACTTCTCTTCCACCCCAATGCCTTCTCTTCTCCCTTCTTCTCCACCCCCATTCTAATTCTCATCATCATCATCCAGGAGCCTTCTACATACACACTTCAAAGTAAGTGTACTTTTCTACCTTTTTTGTTGAATTTAGGCAATTTTCGGTGAGCTGGAACCAATTACCCAAAAACCCATTGAAACAATGGTTTTGGTTAACGAGTTTTTCGGTTAACGAGCAACCTTCTAGAACGGATTGTGCTCGTTAACCGAGGGACCACTGTATCCTAATAAATTAATGACATCGCGCTGAAAGGGTTAAACTTAATGGTTCTAAAATCACCATAACCTATCTTCCTCTACCATAAGTTCTTTCTTCTACTTTAGTAAATAATGAGTAACTTTTGAACAAAGCCTCTTCCTTAGTTCAATTTGAGTCAATAGCATTACCTTGAGTTTTGCAGGAGTTGCAAATAGACCTCTGAGAAGTGGATCAATTCCACCTTCTTGTACAATACGCCAGGGGCTAAAGAAAGCCTTGTGCAGTGGTAAATGACCTTCAGGGATTGGCTGGAAGGTAGCATTAAGTCGATGGAGAATTGGATTGATCAAAGAATGCCCAAATCTGCAAAGGATGGAAAAAAGAATTTGCATAAAGGAGGGATTGAGCTTCTGACGCTCCATTTTATGGATGGGGAGGAATACATAACACCTTAAAATACATTTCTCACACTGTTATATAGCAAGTGTACAGCTGAAGAACTAGTGTAACAGTGGTGTTGTTGTTGTTCTTGATCAACAGCACCAAAACTGGTTGAACAAAGTGAAGTACAGTAGTTGGATCAAGGTAACGTCTTCACACTTCCCCAACCCTAAGCTGGGATTTCACAAGGCCAGTTCTTTCTTTTTGGCAGGTGCAAAATTTTAGATGTGATCAAGGTAAGGATAACACAAAGGATCCCATACCAAAAGACTCTCCCAATTAACTCACATGGGCAAACACACACACTTTTGAAGGTGAACTCCTCAATGATTAACAGAAGAAAAATTTTGCCTTTACTTTTCTGAAGAGACCAAGTAAAGAAATGTCCATAGTGAGTTACTCTAATATCTCATTATTACATGTGATACCCCTAAGGAAAGGGTAAGTCACATACTAGTTTCATACTCTACTGTACTATAAGTGTTATCTGATAAAGTGAAGACAATCTCTAAAGTCACATCTACAACCCTGGAGTCAACAGCTAGAGTATAATACAAATCATGAACACAGTCTTCATAAAAACTGTCCTTTATGACTGTTTTTCCACCACCAGTTTAACTTCAATGAGGTACAGTCTCAATTGTACTATGAATTAATTTTTCAATATATTCTCAATTTAATCATTACTGATACATATCTTTTTCTATACATTCTCCTCATTCAAATTATGATTTGATGTGATATCCATTTTCAAATTAGATACAGAATATCCATCCCATATATCCAATAAATACCTCCCACTTGTACAGACTTAAAAACCAAAATGGCTGTTGATGGCCTCAACATTGACCTTCAGAGGAAAGTTACATAAAATCCTATATTTCAAATACTGTTATACACTTTGAACTAAATTATCATTAATAACATGAAAGTAATATGTAATCATTTACCCATTAATAAATGTTACCTAAAAGCACCAGTAGCAAAGACGTTACTAATTGTGGGCTCCAGGTCAGGGTTGTAGCCTCTGTATTCTCCAAGCTGTTCCATCCCCTGTGGTCCTATGATGTGTGGCAGCCAATGAGTGTATGTTATGTGCTGGATCTGGGCTCCAACAATCTGTAAATCATGAAGGTATTATTGTGCTGACTTCCAAAAATCTTTTTGAATGGGTTTATTTTGAAGTTAAAGTGTTTTCAATATGCTGATTTCATCCAAACTGAAAAGAAATGACAAGGACCCTTGCTTATGAGAATCTAAACTGACAACTTTTTTTCTTGATGAAAACTTGCAAGTTTGTCAGCACTATTAATCTGCCATATAACACCACCCACGAAAATTTGTTAGATATGTCTGATCTAGGTAACTAAACATTGTCACCAATACACACAATTCATCCTTATCTTCAGGGTCTAGTGTAATGGGAAAATACAAACTGAAAACTAGAATATTGTAAGAATGACGAACATGAGGTTCTGTTTACATTGTGACTCAACGAAATTTGATAAAAAATATGCTGGAACTTTTTTTTTTTAATTTCCCCAAAAAAGGCAATCAAAACACCTTTCACTCTCTTTGTCTCTCTCAGCAAAAATGAGAGTTTGAAGATATAAAAATCACATACCTTTCTAGCTTCATAGAACACAGTATCAGCATCCCAGTGAGGATTGATTTGACTGAAGGCTTCAGCTATTCTGTTGTGTTCTCTAAACCACACTGTGTGCATGGCAGTCAGACCAGCCTGCAGGAAAACTACAACATTAACAAGTACAAGTAACTCATGTTAGGAAATGCATCAGACGATGCTTAACTATATAACATGACACATTATACTGTATACAGCAAGTCGTTGGTTCATATTTTTTTTTAAATGTAAAATGTCTACCATCAGTTAAGAGGAACAATCTACAAATAGCATTATATAAATTTCAATCTTTATCAAAAACTCAAACCTCACCTGTTCATTTGCTCTAATATCTCCAGCTAAGAAACAGTCAATGCCACTTTCACTTAAATCTCTTCGGCAATCTACAGGTGCACCTTCACTGAATGGCATAAGGGGTTTTCCTGATGGCATGAAAATTCCATGTCGTAACTGACCACGATTATGAGTCATGTTGCGTAGGAGTCGTACTTCTGCAGCACTAGACCCATAAATCTGTGAAAAATCCATTCATGAATTACTCGTTTCAACTAATCAATGGGAAAATATATATTGGAGAGTCATTCAGCATCAGTAATCGTAAATATTAGTCATCTGACTTGTGGTCATTAGGCGCACCTGAGTCACTTGGCCTCATTATGAGCACCTGAGTCACTTGGCCTCATTATGAGCACCTGAGTCACTTGGTACCATAGCACCTGAGTCACTTGGCCTCATTATGAGCACCTGAGTCACTTAGCATCATGATTAACATACAGTGAGTCACTTGGTGTCTGGTAGTAGTCTTTACTGTACTGTGTTGATATTTCATGATAATATCATTATTGATTAAAATTTACACAACACACATGAACTGCCTATCTTATATGCTCGGTGACCTCCAACTGTGACCTTGACCTTTAAGACACATGACACATCATCTGGTAGGGATGCACATTATGCTACTGTTTTATGATGATACTATCATTTGTTAATATATTCTGGATCAGAGACTCAAAGAATTATTCACATGCAGGATGAACTTTGACCCCAAAACAACATGGATACACAATATATCACCTGGTGGTGCTGCATCCTGTGTTAAAAATGTTTCATGATGTTATTCATTTGGATTAAAATGTTTCAGAGCAGATAGAAAAGCCTGATTAGATTGTATGTCCAATATTGACTTTCACCTCAAATGTCCTGACCAAAAATTAGAATGAAACAAATTTAGTTTTGTTCTGCATACAATAATACACAATAACATTGAAGATGACAACCTCTGCTGGTACTTAACCCGTAAAAGGTCAGATTATTATACATACATTGGTACACCCCCCCCCCCCGATTGGTAAAAACCAATTTTTTGTTTTATGGCCCAAACACCCCAAAATGACTTAAAAACAAGAAATACGAGTAAAAGTGGCAGCTCACCACATTTAAATGTGCTGAGCAGCATTTAAATCCTGGACTGGTGAACTATTGCCAAGCCTAGGAAGTACTGAATGCTCCTGGAGATAAGGAGAGCAGCAACCCTCTCCTCCAATTCCCACTCATCGTTGTCACTTTCCTTTTGTTCAAACACATAGTCCGGGTCACTATCATTATCATCACCTTCAATATAAGATGCTTCTCTGTCAATACCATGTTCATCTTCACCTCTACCAAATAATTCAGAGTATATCACATCCTGACAGAATGACAAGTTATGTTCATGTGCCATGGCTATCGAGACTCTACTGTGGAGTCCCGCGGCCTTGACTGTGGGGAGAGAAGGGAGGGTGGGCTCCTGCTGGGGGGTCCTCAAAGTCAAGTGGTGGGAAAGGTTTACACAAGATGCCAGACACCACCAGCCAAAAGATTATGGTAGCTAGACTCAGTTTCAATGGTGGGAGAAAAGTATATTTGGAAAACGTTCTAGTACGTGAATGACCAGAGATGGTAATATCGGTGATCACGTACTTGAATGATAATGACCAGTTATGGGTGAAGAAGGCTTACCAAGGAACAAAAAATATCAAAATGGTATAAGAGTAGAAGTATGGCTATTAATTTAAGACCTACCAAACAAGACTTGTAGAACAGAAGAAAAAAATCAAACAGCTTCATACCTAACCTAAGAATGCCTATAAAACTTCAAAATGTTACTGTTCTACACTGGTTACTTTTTGCATAATCCTGCTAACTGACTTGAATGGGAAGGAACGAATGGACAAAAGTACAGCTGGATAGATGGACAGTTGCAAACCAGTATGTTCAATGGTGGCCGGAAAAGAAGTTTAAAGGTATAGATACACTGTATATCAGTAGTATCTGAACAAGGAAAAAAATTTGGTCAAAACTCATTCACCTACATCAGATAGTAGTTCCAATGGTACAACTAAAATTTCACCCATTAAGTGAAATTGACCTCAGGATCACTATCTTGAGCTACTTAAAATGAGACAGGAACCAGTACATCCTGTCCCTCTTTGCCCTGTACTGACAGATCTCCCACATCCCACAGCTTATAATGCTGGACCTATTCACACCTGTTGGGTAAGATATCAACTCTTTTCCTAAAATAAGATCAGCCATGAAATTAAGTCCACATTGCAAGTGCAATCCAGCAGAGTTAAACCAATGCCATTAGCAACAATCTCAGTAATTGAAGTATATAATCACAAAAGTGGTTTATACACTATCTTGCAGCTGTATTGCCAGTAGTATACTGTAACTACAATATTTCCTTTAAATCACATGCCCAGGTAAAGGAACAGATACACATATTTCTTAACATACAGTAGGTCAAGTTGGAAGACAAGATAAACAAACAACTCTTTAAGACAATTGTAAACACTCTTGTAACACAATAATAACACACCTGCCCCTATACAACACCTGGGACTGCAACAGTCAAACTTGGCAATTATCAAAAATCATTTGTGTAAAAGCACTTGGTTGCTCATAGACTAAACTGAGTCTTGTTAATATTCATACAGCTTACTTGGGTGGCTGGAATTGAAGGGGTTGATTAAACATTGGTGTTTTCTGACAATTAACAACCCCACTCATGATGATGAGAATGGGACTAAATGCTTTCAGAATTTAGCAGTAACTGCTGAGCCCATTGGGTTTCTTTTAGAAACCAGATAAGATGTGAAAGCATAAACTAATATTCAAAGTCATTCACTCATATGTCTGGGTTCAGCAAATCATGGATATTAACCTGTGTACAATAAACCCTCTGTATTCATGAGTTCCAAGTATTTATGAATGGCCTAAAATATACTTACCCTTATGCACGACTCACTGACTTTCAGTATCTACAAATCCATCACCCTAACCACTTTTCTCATCCCAACACTGAGGACATAAAGAGGTGGTGTGATGTTATATTTGGCTTGTCAGTACAGCAGAGGCATGCCAGTCCAAGTACCTGCTCTGTCCTTCTTTCCTACTGCAGTTCCCAAACTGCAAACACCTTGCTGCATCTCTCAGCTGGCTATTATGAACTTGTGTTAGTTTTTACCTATTTCTTCCACTTAGTCATGGCTTCTAATTACAAAATTAATGGGGAAGGCAAGAATGCTAGAAAAATGAAAGATGTGATAATTTAGAGATAAAATTAATGTGTTGACAGGCTGGCTACAGGTGTGAGTGCCTCTGCAGTGGGAAGGCAATTTGGTGGTCAACTGTACATAAAGTAAACGACTTAGTTCTTAGGAAAAATAATGCAGTCTTCCACAAGTTTCTCATCCAAGAAGGAAAGGTTTGCTCCTGACTTCAAGATAGTGAAGGGTATGTTATCCCTTCTCTCCTGGACCAATGCCTCAGGGAAGTGTATGGTCTAGTTCAGGCTGCTGTATCATGCTTGAACCCATGTGTGCTCTAGGAGATGAACAAACATCACTTGCCTGTGTTTTGGTGAGAGAACTGAAAGGTCTGGGTCACCACAGACATCTTAATGGACTGGAAATTATAGCAAACATCCAGTATATTCCAAGGGTTATGTAAAAAATGTTGTATGTCCTTTTTTGTAAATCTTCTGCTGTGGGTTTTGGAAGTTAAATGTCTATCTGGTGCCCAGTGTTTATCATTTAATATGCACAGTACTTAATTTTCCAACATACTATTGTGACAGTTATCTGGTAACAACATATTTCAAGTTCAGTCTTTAATCACAAAATGTGGCACCTACAAGGTGGTACATCACCTATTGTACTGAATGACTCACCAGACTGTTGCTCCTGAGTGGTTGCAAAGAAGATATTATGTACTTTTCCCCCTATGCTCAGTCTGACCTGGAAATATAACCCTTTTCAGTGTACCAAGGTATCCAAATTTGTGAATTCTGCAATTGCAAAGTAACCCTAAAAAATGCAGAAAGCTAATTATACTTGTTACTACAGAAGGAGTGTCTCAGCCAGACAAAGTTATACATTATCTAGTTTATGAGTGGACTTATGAACCATCAATATAAGAAGTGAGTTGATTGATCTGTTCCCTAGGCAATACAGTATTGAAAAACACAGAAGTCATCCCAGAGCCACAGATACCAGAAGAGCGGGTGAACTCCATACAGCGATGAGCGGTTCGTGGGTCATCAGGAGGAATCTCAATTGGGAAACAAGGTGATGCATAATCACATGACCTGAAAGCAGTTACAGAAATAATGTTTTCTGTAAATATGTAATGAACATAAAGTGCCTAATTTTTCATTCCTTGTTCAATGTTCAGGTCAGAAGAATACTTTACGAGTAATCATTAATAAATCTGGTTTCTAAAGTAGTGATATATATATTGGTACTGTATTATAAGTTTACATTAGTTTTGGATAAAGTTTTTGAAGCCACCTTTGCTTCCATTTGTTTCACAGGCATATGATTGTTGAAATAGTCATCATTATGTAGAAATCCAGGTATTAATATAAGAAAAACTAATTCAAGATGTACTGAAATAAACTGAGACAATTAGAGACTTCCAAGAAGCAACATTATGAATGAATGAACAGAGAAGATGGCACCACATAATTTATTAGAAAGGGCATGCTGGTGATGGGTGGTAGTGACTTAATAAAACCGAGGGACCTCCTTATGGAAGAGCGATACAGTAAACCCTCAACACATGAGGGCTTGATGTTCATGATTTGGTTTATTCATGATGGGTTCTCAGTGTATGTATTTAACACTAATGACATATAAAAATCTGACTTTTTATGGATTTAACCCTTGGTGTAATCATTATTTTAAATGGGAAAATAGGAACTAGGGTTGGGGCCCAAATAACCTTCCACATTTGCCCTAACATTACTGTTAACATAGCAAAACATTCATTTAACCACCTCATTTATCCCAAAACTTGCTTAAATTTACATTTGATTGAGTATAATCACATAAAAGCTACAGCATAAAGCTAGAAAATACCTATTTTGGGTTGTGCCTCTTGCTCCCTCATTATGCTGGACACGTTACGGAGGGAAGATATTACCTCCCTGTATAAGCATAACCCACAACTAATGGTCAGTTGTTTGGCTTTGCTCTGAAAGTGTCAATTAGCTCTACCTCCATTGCCTGCCGAATGATTCATTAAACTTGATAGCTCTAGCCATAAAAGATAATGAGCCTTCACCCTCAACACACATATCCAAAAGCTCCCCTTTCTACCTTTTTACTTGAGAATATAAATTTTCAAGCTACAGTAATATGTCCTTTCCTCTAAAATCTTGGTAAAGACTCCTTAAGGGCAACAGTTTATGGGGTAAGGAGAGCAGACATGTGATGCTTACAGGACCATATTATCCCTCTGCACATGGAGCTAGATACCCCTTGTACAGTGTGGCATGGTGGTGTGTGGTTTTGGTCACCAAGTCTGTCACGCTCTCTCTGACCTTTAACATGTGAAGATCTTGGAAAATTTGTCCATCTGCTAGTGCATTGTACAGTAATACCCTGGTTTACGTTGGGATGTGTTCTGAAAGTGCAACAGTTATTGAAACGACTTTAATCAAAGAAATTTTTCCCATAAGCATCAAATGGAATAAGGGAGATCGTTCCTCCTGTTGCTACTTCACCATTTCCTTTACTTATTATGTTACCCCCTGCTTAATGGTAGTTTATTCAAATACACAAAATATAGTAGACCCCTGATATTCGCTACTATACAAGCAGTCCGATTTATGACAGGGCTCCGTTCCTGAAAACCCTTCCTAAATCACATCACATTTTTCCACCACCTCCCATTATAAAAGCTCAGATATGTTTCTACAGGAAAAAAGTCTTGATATGATAAAGAAAAAAAACAAGTTTCTAATATTCTTTATTGGGCAATAATAAGTTAAGTGAAATAGCTGTACAATGCAATGGAGGACATGGAAGGTACTGTGACTGTACCACTACTAAACTCCACAGAACACCTGTTTGTTTTATTAAAAAAAATAAAAATAAAATAAAAATACCGCTCCATTAACCCTTAAGAGGGTATATTAAGGTGCACTTTCCACTCAGGATGGGGTATATTTTGTGACACAGAAAACAGAGCAAATCACTTGAAGATAATGTTGTTCAAATACATGTAAAATGTGCCCTAATTGATTTACTGTATTTCATTTTTTACACTATTAGAAGCTGATTTTTTCCACAAATTCATATTTAGTCATTATATATGGGAAATAATATATATATATTATATATATATATATATTTTTTTTTGAGATATCACAAGTTGAACTGGGAGTAAGTTTTTCTGGCTCTAGAGGGAGCTGCCAGCATCACCATATATAAACAGCATCAACGCAGCTTTCGAAACAATAGCATGAAAAACCTAAACATCATATGCTGTCCATTGCCCTTTAAGGGTTAATATAATGAGCCTACAGGAAATATTTTGGTTTTTATCAGTTTAACACTTTCATAAGCTCAGTGTTATGTTTTATATCATCTTGTAAACAGTGTCAGCCATGCTGAATCATGCCAATTGACCGAGTCAGTTAATTATACCACTCAAGAACAATTCCGTTATTGGGAATATCCAGCATTGAGAAGTCCTTTAATGAAAGGGTTTACTGTACTGTACATAAATCATATATAACAACATACTCTACATTATGTACTGTACATGCAGGCAGGTGCGATGAAGGAGTTGGTGTAGTTAGATGGCTCAGGAGATGAAAGGGTAGGTGGCTCACGAGATGGATATAAAAAACAGGGCTAGTAAATTTCCCAAACAATATCAGGGCAAGTAAAAATATGTCAGGGCAAATAAATTTCAGAAGTCACAAGCCCGGGGCAAGCAAATCCTCAATACAATCTTCCCAGCCTGTTTAAAGTCCTCCCCCCCCCCCTCCCTGTACAGTGTTTCTAGTTCACGGCATGAAAGGGTAAAAGACATTAAACTTTCATATTTAACACACATATTGCTTTTGTATGTATAAATACACATAACACATCCACGTACATTAGATTTTTTTCATGTACAAGCAATGACTGTTATACGATGGACCTATATACTGTACACTCAATCAGTTTCACAATGTTAAAAAATTAACACCATTTACTGCTATGTGATGGCTAATGATCAATTTTGTGATGGTCGTTAAACCAATGCCTTTCCTGTAATGTCACTGCTATGAAAAAAGTGATGTGCGTAACAAGTGCGATCCACATGGGATGCGTGGGAGATTCTGCCCGTCCCCAGTGACTGCCACGCTAAGCTGTTGAATTGTGTCACGTCGCCCACAGGATGGTTTGTGTGTGAAAGAAGCTAACATTTGTACAGTGCCGACCAAAAGTCCTGTGCCAGGCAGTTTTGGCTAGTCCAGTTATGTGGCAACGTCAGAGACATAAATGCACTAACACAAATGGCGTTTGACAGAAACCCCAATTACGTGAGCACTGAGCAATCCATTATATGGCGTCTCTATGTGAATTTCCTCTATGAATTACACAATTTATCACTGATCAGTGGTAAAATGGGAGTCTTTTTTTCCGTATTCCTTTTAAAGTAACATTACCAGTGATATTGGCCACTGTCAGTCAGTAACTGAAACACATTGCCTCGATAACTCATGTCTATCACAAAAATACTTTCGAGTTTTAATGTAATACTTGTATGTATGTAATGTCTTAGGAGAAATAAATTACTTATGTTACAAACACACTTTTAATAATAAAATGCACATTGTGTCTGCTACACACCTGAATTATGGGAGTAATCCATTTTAGTGTGTGTCTATGTGCTCCTCCACTTTAAACTACACCACTTATTGGTGATAATATTTCTCTTATGTGAGTGCTGGGAGGACAGATATTATATAAAACACTATATTCATAGTAGAAAGGTTCATAATGGAGACTGGTGGTGGTGGGTATATTATCCCTCTCTTATTGAAGTTATTAATGATGCCAGTATCATTGCACATAATAGTAGATTGTAATATGGAAATAACGTTTCTAGGGACAATTAATGCCATTCACCACAACCTTCAACTTACCTGAGGTTATAACGTGGTTATACAGCAACCGTTCAGTCATTTCACCAACTACAACCATGGGATACCAACACCACGATACCTTCCAGAGGGAAATTCGTTGGCATGAGCAACTCTGGGTTAAGTATCAGCAAGATTGCAAGGCAGATGGGAGTCTCAAGATCGACAGTGCGGTGTTTGATACAGCGGTTTGAAGTGTCTGGTAATTTAACAGATCTTCCCAGATGAGGACGGCCTAGACTGACCAGCGCAGCAGATGACGCTAGGATTGTGGCAGACATTCACGACCATCCTTTCACCAATGCGCCGGCCACGATGGAGCGGCTGCACTTGGAGGTCTCGGCTAGTACAGTTAGGTGATGACCCCATGGAATTGGGATCTACCACATGGTCTCTACTGTCTGGGAAAGGTTAGAAGAACACCACCAGGTTGGGAGACTACAGTTCACTCATCAGTATGTGGGGAGGACCTGGACTTCAGGGCAACGACGGCCATCTTCACTGCTGGAGACCTGACAACACCCGTTACAACCGGCAGCATGTTTATCAAGAAGCCAGGAGTGGCCACGTGACCGTAAACATGTGGAGGCTGGACCAATTTCTACAGTGTGGGCTATGGCTTGAAATTAATTTTATATTTATGCAGCATTCTTTACACCTATCCTCCTGACACTCACATAAGACAACTCATCACTGATACATGGTGTAGTTCATAGAGGATGTGTACATAGACACACCACAGAATGGATTGTTCACATGATCGAGGTGTCTAGCAGACGGTGTGTGTGTGTGTGTGTGTGTGTGTGTGTGTGTGTGTGTGTGTGTGTGTGTGGAAGGCATTTCACCTGTTCTCGTAATTACATTGGTTCTCATCATTCAATTTAGTTCGAAGTAATTATTAATGGTATTCATTGGTTTGTTCCGGACATTGCTGGCAACATGGCAATCTAGGCACCAAATGCACCCTTTAAACCATTGGCCCAGAAGTTCTATCATGTGAGTTCATGTGTGCATGTATCCGACGTTATCACATAACCAGGTTAGCCAAAACTGCCTGGCACTGGACTTTTAACTGGGACTGTACATAAAATAATATATACTGTAGCAGTAAATGTGAGGAATAAATACAAATAATAATAAATGAGAAAAAAAAAATACTGCCTTGCCATTTGGCAATCTTGTCACTACGCACGAGACAGCGAGCCGAGATCCCCCATGACTTTCTCCCCCTACCCCGCTGTGTGTGTTAACCCTTAGGCCCCGGGTGACGTTCCAGAACGTCCGACTAGCGCGCCCTGGGTGACGTTCCAGAACGTCCGCCTATTTTCCCGACATTTTTTTTTTATTATTATTATTTTAATTATTTTTGGAAAAACTTATGTTTGTTTTTCTCAATTTATCCCTGCAGGGGGGTACTGCCAGCAGCACCCTAACCCGGGGCTTAAGGAAGTCCCACACACATAAGAAATTTGTATTCCCTTTAGGTATTTGTTTTGATAATTACTTTTTTGTGCATATTCTGTATGAATGACTGTCTGCATGTAACACAGTAAAGAAGCAGAAGAAAAAAAGAGTATCTACCTGAAATTGCAAGTTGACAAATAACAATAATGCAGCTGACAGTTGTTGAATTTTAAATTACTTACCTCTGACAACTTTCTCCATCATGAAAACTTTCTGAAGATATAGATGGAAGAGCGTGGTCTATATCATGGTCAAGAAACTGTCCCCACTGCATCAGCATATGTGTACAATGGTGATCTGGTGACACCTCCTCTGTGCTGATAATTCGTGATGAAACCAATCTTGCACTGGGCTTGAAGAACCCATGGTATCGTTTTGTTTTTGACCAACCTATAGATAAAGAAAAGAAATGGGAGATTGAATTGTAAAACTCATTCTGTGGTCAAGAACTACAGACAAGTGAGTCGTGTTTCCAGCCACATTTCATTCATTTATTAATGAGTCAGTGTTAGGTAGTCCTGGAAAGGAAAAAAAGGAAAAGATAAAATGATAATAAAATGACTACTCGCCCAGTACAGTATATTACCTAAACCTCAAAGACAGTCATTGATAAGGTGGTTGTTTCAGAGTCTATCATGGATGTGTGACCCTTTGATCTGGATCTGTGTATCTGCAAATACCTGTCCATAAAAATATAAAATAGCCAATCTATGTTCATTTCTATTTACTCAGCCTCTCCACAAATTTAGGAGGAAGGGAAACCGAGTTACTTGTTTGTTATCCTCATTCACAAATATGCAAATATGGATTTCAGCAATCAATCCCCTTTTCTAGTCACAAACTTTAGTGAATCACATTTTCCCAAAAGAACAAGAGAAAGGGAGGGGGAGGAGGAATAAATTACATACAGTCTTTTGATAGCAACCTACCAAGAAAGTTTCATTCATCAAACCACAACTTTTGTTTCTAAGGTTTAGTAGTAATTTCACATACTTTCCTGGACCACACAGTCTATACAGTGACCCCTCGTTTAACGAACGCCTCGGTTAACGAAATTTCGGTTAACGAACTGCCTTCCATAAGGATCTTCAATTCGGTTAACGAACAAAAATTCGGTTAACGAATTTCTTACGAACAGACCTCAACATGTTTTCGCTTGCACTGACCGGGCAACCAGCTTTAGTATCAGTCCGCCAATACATTAATCGGTTCTAGGGCTTAAATTCCTTACTATTTTAGTAAATATCAAGAAGTTTACACTATTCAATAATTTTAAAAGTTTAATATTCAATTTTTTAGTCATTTTAACAATTATTGAACATAATTGAAGGTAAAGTGACTAGTTTAATGCGCGGCATCCAGCCTCTTAACACAGCAAACAGGCGTTAGTCTCTCTCTGTTTTCACTGTAGGTAACATCTTGCTTGAGACTCTCTTCAACTAAACGCTTTTTTTCTGTGTTTCCAAGCAAATTATTGGTCATTTTGAAATATATTTTACATTGACAATATATAATGCAGTGCAGTGTTGATTTAAAGAAAATAATTTTGAATTACACCAAGAGAGCTAAAATTTTATGGGTGAAATGGCGCCATGGGGTGACTTCTCTTCCACCCCAATGCCTTCTCTTCTTCCTTCTCCTCCACCCCCATTCTAAATCCCCTCATCATCATCATCATCATCATCATCATCCAGGAGCCTTCTACATACACACCTCAAAGTAAGTGAACTTTTCTACCATTTTTGTTGAATTTAGGAAATTTTCGGTGAGCTGGAACCAATTACCCAAAAACCCATTGAAACAATGGTTTCGGTTAACGAACTTTTCGGTTAACGAACAACCTTCTGGAACGGATTGAGTTCGTTAACCGAGGGGTCACTGTATTAGGCAAAGTCTTCTGATGATAACCATAGATGAAGGTCTGAGATAATGGCAAGGGCTCTCTACATCATCATGATTAATGCTTTATGGTAATTTTCCACGCTTGCATGGGTCGGCTGCGATTACCTGATGGCAGCTGTTGGGTAAAACCAGAGTAGGATGTCGCCAGGGCACCAGCCCAGAAAATGCAGCAGAGACCAGGGGATGGGCACAGCTCTGGTGACCTGGTTGCCATCAGGCATGTTGAAGTAAAGTTTTCCAGCTGGATGCCCTTCCTAATGCCAACCCACAAAAAAAATATTTTAAGGACTTGCTCCACAGAAAGGTAACTGAAAATCAATTTCTCTAAGACCAAAAGCCCAGCAATGCAGTCTGGTACAGTCAGTCCTATGACCTCACATGACTGCATAAATGCTACAAGTTTCAGGTTTTGTCTTATAATACAGGAATAATCCACTTTAATGAAGGTGTTCAGTCTGGATTAAAGTATAGATTAACCCCTTCCTGAGTGAATACGTACATGCATTCTTCCTTTTCTTTAAGTTAAAGGGAGAAGGCTAGGTTCTGATTTTGTGGCTTGTGTAATTTTGTGTGTCCAATTGCGCTTCTACTTGCCCATACAGGCTGGGGGTGACACCCAAATGAAATATACCTCTGCTCATGTCTGGGTATCCAAGGCCTATGACCGATACTTATTCAAGTAATTGTTGTATTTCAGCATTCCCCTCTTTTACCACCCTCTCCCCCGGTACAGTTCCCTACCCTCCAGGCACCCTAATGTGTTCAGCACTGTGCACCGTATAACTATATGGTGCACAGTGTTGTATTATTCTTCTCTCTCCACTAATCCTCGCCAGAGTATTTTTTTTTTTTGAGTGTGGTGCTCTCAGTGAAAGTGATAGGTAGTATGTTTCTATCAATTATCAAGAAAAAGGAGGAGGGGAAAAAGACCGTAAGTAGTGATATGAATGAAGTGGATAAAGACACACAGTGAAGAGGAGTGTTGCTGCATTATTCCTCAGATTAGTTACTGCCAAACTCTCATTCATTTATTCATTAATATATATCCTCCATCATTTCTCCACTGAACCTGAAACATTCTATTCTTTTCTTTCTCTCTCACTCTATTGTCATCCTCTATTTCCCTATACAAGGGGTCTTCATTGCATGTTCTACTGATGTATGTCATTTCACATTTATGTTGATAACAAATATAAGAATATATTCTCATTTTATATCATTGGTTTCACATATATGCCATCTGCATCACCCACTGTTTCATATCAAGTCTGTGTATATCCGAATATGATGCATAAATATGAATAAAATACAATATACTGTAGTCAGGGATAGTCGGTGGGGCTGGTGGAAGGGAGTGCTGGTGGGACTGGGGCAACAACTCTCTCCCTTTGTCAACCACAATCCTTTCCTAACGACAGTATTCAATTTCGCCATAATCCCCATATTATTTAGGTTTATTTGGTGCCGGGTTAATACTACATTACAGTACAGGTAGTCCTCGACTTACGGCCTACTCGACATACGACCATCCGGACATATGACCGCCTCAGTCGTACCAAATTTTTTTCAAACTCCGTGCGTATTTTCTTGGACCGAAACGTTTCCGTCCCGTACAAGAGCGTCGTGTGGGCTGGGTCGCCGCGTGGTGTACAGCGTCCATGCCGTAGCACGCTCAGTTGGTGTTTGGCTGTCGTTGTTGTCGGTACTGATCGAGCTCCCATTTGCAACTGACTTCTTGACATTTCCCTTCAGTGAATCCTTCCAATAGAGCAAAGCAATAAAGTATTCCCAGAAAAAATGTCATGTATGCCATACGAGTAAAATCCGAGCCAAAGTATGTAAAGACACTTGCTATCAGTGTAATCAGTGTGACGTTGCTCTGTGCTCGAGCCCATGCTTCCAACAATACCACACCCTTCAAAAGTACTAAGACACAGGAAAGACTTTTTTAAATAGTGTATATATATATGTAAATATATGTAGGTAGTACACAGCTATCAAGCAAGGAAGATATTGGAAGTATAATGCGTTGTCTAATGGTAGACCCTGCTGTCATATGGCATCACAAAAATTGTGACCAAGTCCTAGGTTGCTGATCTAACTTTCTGCCTCATTTACACACAATTGCAGGGACTCAATTGTTTCTCTTACTCTTAACAACACAACATACATACTCTATACCATCTCTCATACTTGATTTTTTTTTTCATTTTTGCATTTATGGTTATTGTTATTATTAGTATTATTATTATTTATTATTATTGTTAATTATATGACCCCCCCACCCCTCTAGGCCCAGATGTGGGTCAGTGACCTGTGCCCAGGTGGGCTAATACAGATAAAAAAAATCTCATTATTTTAGGGTAGAGGCACTGTGACAGCGTATTTGTTATAAAACTGTACCATACAAATTTGTGCCTTACACAATAGCATATGTTATGTGTTGACTCCTAAAAAGTGCCTCAGTGAATAATATCTATATATTTGAGTACAATAAATAGTAAAATTTGTTTTATGTAAGTGATGTCTGAAACTCACAGCAGCATGTTTGCGTTGGAGCAGAGGCCTCTCTATAAGCTGCATTCTATTTAGAATTGCCACATGCTAGTAAATAAAAAATAATGATTATGTCTGAATTAAATTTTTCTATTCACCTACCTATCCAGTATTATATAATCACAAGTCTAGTATAAAAAAAGGTGGAAAAAAAAAAAAAAGTGGTATAAAATAAATTCAGTGAGATATGTCTCCCAGGTCACGCAGAGATCATGGCAACGTTGGATTTAAAATACCAGAGTTGGTTCCCATGGAATCGGAGACGCTACACAACAATTCCTACGATTCAGAACATAAGACTCGAGTTGCTACTTACCATTTCACATGATTTTAGACATCATTATCTAGCTTTTACAGCATAAAATGGAAATTAACTTTTTGGTAACCAGATGGAGGTATCTAGGTTTATTATATGGAAACAACACATGGGTGTGTTTATGGGTGACTCGAGTATCTTTAAACATACAATACAGTCTCTCCTCGACTGAACGACATATTCGACTTACGACAACCCGGACATACGACGGTCATGGTCGTATAAAGTATTCTTCACATTACGTATCTTCGAGTCCCCACTACTGCTGCATTTCACTCCCTGAAGATGATCCAATACCTTCAACAAGCAAGTATGTTAGCCTGTTTGAAGAAAGCGAACTTGATGACCCACCCAGCCCTGTCTCCTCCTCTGCTTCATCCAATTAATATAGTCTACTTGCTTAATTAAAAAATGATTGAGGCCCCATGTGCATTCAGCTGATTACAATAAAGGTAAGTGTACAGCAACACTTTATTCATTTTTCATTATTGATTACTTTTACTGTACTGTATTTCATTTTAGAATTTCTATGTATTATTTCCGCCTTTTCGACTTAGTCGTCTGGACGGAACCCCGTCATAAGTCGAGGAGAGACTGTATTATGGTTGCTAATAATATTCCCTGATTTTGACAATACGCATGGTCCGTGGAACATAACCCCCCTTGAATAGCAAAGGCTAACTGTATATGAAAATATTTTCCAAATTGGGCCTCATGTGCCCAATAATAACAAGAGGCCTAACAGGCCTTAATCCCTTGTGTATAGTAGAAGGTTACCTCCGAGCTCAATAAAATTATCTGAGTTAGCCAGCAGTACCCACCCCCTTCCCCACGGGGATAAATCAAGAAATAATCTATTTTTCCAAAAGTAAATAAAAAATGTGGGAATAGGCGGACGTTCTGGAACGTCACCCAGGGCCTAAGGGTTAAGAGAAGGCAACATTTGAAGCCTATGATCTTGGCTGCCACTTCAAAGGTAATGTCTAAGGTGACAGTGTCCACTAACCAAGCACATCCAATACCTTAGGAAAGAACTCACATTTTACATAAAAATTCTGAAAAAGTGGTTATACTTTAAACAGTTTTCATGCCGTGAAAATACTATATGTCATTACTCTCTAATTTGAAACAAATCTTTTAGGCATCATTATCATAAGTAACTTTCCTCCCAAGTTGTACTTTAAATACTAATGGTTTAGAAATACAAGTAAACTTTACAATTATCTGTAATATAAACAAGTTCAAGCTAATGTAACCTCACTTACTACATTCCTATAAAACTGAATTAATTCAACTTAAGATACTAATAATTTTTGTGCACTTAACAAATATAACTTAAAAGAACACACGTATAAAAATAATTTTCAACTTTAAATATATGTGACATGACACTTACCAATAGGTGTATTAAATCCATTTTCATAAATTGGACTTAGAATACGTCTGAAGCCCGTGAGTGAGGAGCCCCACAGAGGTTTGCGTAAGTTATTGCAGGTGCCATCTATGGTGCGGTACTTTGCATGGAAGCACATGTCATCACAGTAGACACTACGTCGGTGAGCCAAGCATCCAGAGAGATTTGTCAGCAAAAACAACTTTTCAGGAGAAAGAAGGTCCTGGTAGCTGAACGCTGCCAAGAGTGCAGCAAGGTGAGTTTATCTGCCATACCTCCACAAAATACTTATATAATACAGTACTGTACTGTAATAAACTGTAAAATGAATTTGCTAATTGTATAATATAAGATAAAAATTCCTATACTGTACCTAAAAGTGCAAATAAATCTTCTCAACTTGCTATGAGTGTGATACAATATATAGATATTTTTGAACACATGTTGATATTAGTATTTGAGAATGAAAAGCCAAGATTCCAAAGTATCATTACAAAAAATTCTACTAACTCTGCACTTTGACTTGACTGCCAAACATATAAAGCAAGTGACTTTGTTTCCACTGTAAAATAAAAAATAAAATAAAAAAGAAGTGCTCAAGCAGATGAGGAAAAAGAGGTTCATATAGGGAAAAGATGTGATGCAGGAAAAGTGAACTGTTTACAGAGTAAGTATTGTTTGAGAGAGTATCATGAACAAGAGATGGGAGGCCTAGAGAAGGAACACTGTCCTTTTGAGAAAACAACCCTTTTCTATGGTAGGTAAGAAGAATGGATGCTCCCAGATCAGAGGAAAATACTGGACAATATAACCTCCACAGGACAGATTTCAATATCTCATAATTCTGGAAATCTTAAACCTACTCTGTGCACATTTTGTATGGATAATTAATCAGTGGTATGCTGGGTATTTTATCACCAATATCCTTCTATTGATGATCAGATCAAGCAATAATGGTTAGTACTAATGGCAGTAATAGTTTAAAGTCCTGCCAGGAAAGTAAGCTGAGGGTAATGAAAAAAAAATAAAAAAAATAAAAAAATAAAAAAATAAATAAAAAAATAAAAAAATAGGAATCACTGACCATGTCAGTGCAGTGAAAGTGCATCTCATCAGAGGACAAACTCATCGATATCATTGGAACTTAAGACAAGACCAATAAGTTTACAAGTTTACAGTCAAATGATGGTAATTCCTCTGAGTAATATTCAAAGAAGAACACAACATTAGTAAAAATAAATAAATAAATAAAAAGATAGGTTCTTTCATAACTGTATAACATTGCCCTCATTCTGTTCACATTTTCCTATTTTAGCTCACTTTAAATGTACAACAATATTTATATTTTCTATCTTATCTCTTGAATGATTATATATTCAACTAAGAAAGGCTTAATAAGCAATATAGCACGGTACTGTTGCTATTTGCACGTTTAAAAAATGTACAGTACAGTACAGTAGCTTCCCAGTGAGAAAACACTCGCATTGCATCCTTTAGACTCCTTCCACTCAGTTCATCTGAGTTATCATGGTATACTATAGTACTACTGTACAGTACTCACTTTTGAACTTTGACCCCAAAGTGGGATATTAACTTTCATGATAGGGGCTTGCAGTTGTTTGTGAACCTGTCCAGTAACATTACTCTTCCTAAATATCATCATAAAAATTTCCCTCAACACTTCGAAAGTTAGAGAGGGAGACTGAAATACAGGATGGGAGGACAGACAAAGTGCCAACTAAATGCTTCTTTTTGGAAGCATAACTATAACCAAACAAATACCAAGTTATGTCTCTAGCTATACAGCTGTTATCTATCAGTATTTAACTAATTCCTTTCAATAATTTTGGATTTGTACAAAAGAATTTCAGTTCAAACTCACTTGTCAGGTTGAACACCATGCCTGATTCCACATGTCGCATTACAATATTCAGAGTCTGTTCTATCATTTCTGTAGCTCTCGCTATCTCCCGTCCTTCAGAAGAAGGGAAACGGAAAATACGCAGCAACTCGTGAGGATGTGGTGTACGGCTTCTGTCTCGCTGGAATAACTGGCTGGAAAGTAAAACAATGCACCATCCTAAGAGGCATAACAATAAATACTAATTACTGGTACTCTTACCCCTACAGTATATACATTAGATCAAAGGGTGTAGAATCCACAAAGAAGAATAAAATAAAAATCAGTACAGTAAAGGTAAGTTTAGGATTTCATGTCACTGTACAACACAGATATCAATTTAATAAAAGTACACCAGTTAATATTCACCATCTATGTTATCTATGAAAGGAATTGCAGCTCACACACAAGCCCCTTAACTAATATACTGTAGTTGAGAAAGACATGGAAAACTTTATCAGTACAGTAAACCCTTGATAACTCAGCAGATATGGGGCTCTGGCCTTGCCGAGTTTTCCCATATATGTCATGTACTGAATGTTTAATTAATGGCAGCCATCAAAGTTGCAGCTAGGGCCTGGGCCAGGACCCACAGACATGATGGCTACAATAGACAAGTCTCCTTGGAACCAGCGCCTGGTTATAAATGTATTTTTTTTCCATCTATATGCAAGGAGAAATTCTATTATTAGACTCTTGATTCAGAGAATGATTATGCCAACTGTGATTAAAATAAATTTAGATCCTTTTAATTTATATGCTAATGAACAGATAAACCACATTGGACAATGATACAAGGGCACTGCACAAGATCTCCTCACCCTTAGTCAAATAAAATTATTAAAGTAAGTGAAACTACAACAAACCTGATGGTATCATTGACAGCTCTGTTAACCTGATCACGAGCTTCCTCAAAACTCTGATGTAAGAACTGGTCTCCAACATGAGGTCTTGGGTCTTCTGCAAAAACACAAACAAAAATAAAAAAATAATAATAAATAATGGAATGTGAATTTATAAAAATAAGAAGTGCAAGTTTTTCTTTCATTAAGACCAAAGCTTCATTCACATACACATAGTGAAGTATAATGTAAGAAGATACAGAGAGATGACAGATAAATCATAATGTTGTGAATTCATTGACACCTGGTAATTGAGCTCATAAAAAAATGTGGAGCTCAAATATATGATGCAGATGTCCATAGATGAGACAAACACATGACCCATCAATGAGTGAAATGGTAACCTTTATTTTTCTCATATTAGTATTTCTGCGGCCACATTCTCTCGTTATGTTCCCAGACCTCTGCAAGAGCTTCGGGTGGCAGAGTGGCACTGATATGCTCTGTAGCTCTGCTCAACATAAGACTGATTAGTAGTGAATGTTTTTTTGCTCCTTTGAATTTTTGAAGGTATTAATAAACTTCATCACCAAGTTATTAGAGTTGCTGTTGTGTATCATCCAGGTCACCCAGGTACAGATAGGGAATTCATGGATGAATTTGACTTGTTTCTTGAGACTTCTCAGGAAAGAACAGATGATGGTTGATCTGTGGTGACTTTCATTAATCTGATGACAACCCGTCTCTGAAACCTTTTTCCTTTGAGTTCTTGGAAATTATCAATCTAAACAATTTTGTCAATCATGTGTTGTGTCTAACGCATCTTTCTGGACACACTCTAGACCTACTTTTGTCTCCTACTGACTATGATCGTGTATTAGACGTTGAAGTTGACCTGATCGATCCAGCAGTCTCAGACCATGCTTTGATTACATTTCTTTTAATGCCCCAAGACCCCCATCTTACAGTAAAATAATTATCTTCAAGAACTACAGAAACATTGACCAGACCAGGATTGATCAGGAAGTCAATCATTCTTTGAATTGGGTCAAGTCCTTTGATTTGTCCTCTGAGGAGATGACTAAATTACATAATGATGTCTTCCAGTTCATTTCAAACCGTTATTGTCAAGAGGTCGTGAAGAGCATTACAGTACGAGATGACTCTCCTTGGTATGACTCATATAATTGTAAATTCTCTTCATAGAGGTCATAGAAATATTAAATGAGTGGCGCAAGCAGCGAACAAACTATACTATATCAGAGTATATGACTGAGCGTAGGGATGTGTTTGTTCAACAAGGGCATGCAAAGTTGACTACTACAGAAGTCAAGTAGCCTCTTGTGGTAGTGATCAGAAAACTTTTTATGCAGTTGTGAATGGGCTGTTGAGCCAGAGGTCTGGAACTACTATGCCTTCTTTCACTTCAGATGCTCAGCTTGCCTCAGACTTTTCCTTGTTTTTTATGACAAAGATATCTTGATCATGTTTCTTAGAATGATGAATTTTTAATTGAATTTCAACCGAGTTACACCATAAAACTCACTCTTTCATCATTTTGTAATGTAGGGGTGAACAACATTCTGCACTATACCAAGGATTCAAGGAAGATTTTTCTTGTTTTGATCCTATAAATGTATCTAAGGTATCACTTGCTCATGAACATGTTGCAGCCTTTATTTGTACATCATAAAATAAATGCTTTGCAGAGGGTGAGTTTCTGTAATCTGAGAAATAGGCTTTATTGTGCCCACTTTTAAGAAACCTGGTCTTGATACTGAAAATATGTCAAATTATCATCTGGTCTCCAATCTTTCATTCTTATCAAAGATTGTAGTGTGTGCTATGCTCAATCAGTTACTTCATCTACCAAAGAGAAATAGATTGATCCCTCTGGTCCAGTCAGCCTATAGGAAGCATCATTCAGCTGAAACTGCCTTATGTAAAATTCATAATGGTTTGGTACAGTAATAAACACTTGCATGGGAAAGTCCTTCCTCTTGGTCTTGCTTGATCTCTTTGCAACCTTTGACATGGTGGATCATCATCTGTTACTTCAGGATCTCGACGTGTGATGGTTGGTGGGACCATTTCAGATCCGGTTCCTTTGCAGTTTGGAGTCCTACAGGGATCAGTTTTGGGACCACTTCTTTTACAGTCTATACCAGTAGTCTTGCATCTCTGCTGAATGCTCATGGTGTTGCCTACCATTTTTATGCTGCTGATACACAGCTTTATGCGCAAATGATAAATGTTGAGGATAATGAGATGATGATGAAATCCTTGATGTCTGATCTTAAAATTTGAGTGGCTAGGAGGGGCGACAGCACAGATGATTTTGGTTCTTTAAACTTTGGAGAAGTACAACTTGGTTCTGTCGATTCTATTTGTAATTTTGGAGTGTAATTTGACTCAAAACTCAATTTTAAAAAGCATACTGTATAACTCCAGTGATTAAGAGTTCCAACTTTCATATTTGAAATCTACTGTATATGGTATTAAACAGTTTTTGGAAAGACAGGTTTTGTGACACTATTACATTCACTTAACTTGTCTTGGGTTGACTATTCTAACTCTTTATGGGTCTGCCTACTTAATTCTTTACTGAAGAAAGTTCAGACAGTGTTGAATAGGGTTGCCAGGATTATTTATACTCACCTACTGAGGCTTCCACTACCCTATTCATGATCGAAATGCATTGACTTCCAGTTAAAGCTAGGATAGAGTTCAAACTCTGCTTAATGACTTTTAACCCCTAAGCCCAGGTTGATGTTCCGGAACATTCATCTAGGGCGCCCCGGTTGACGTTCCGGAACGCACACCTTTTCGCGCCATTGTTTGAATGCCCAGTGCAGGTTATAAGGTTCCAGCATGACTATTTGGTGGTCACGCCACACGCAGGGTAGCATTGGTGGGCTCAGTGTAGTTAGTACGCATTAGCCTGTCGCCATAAAGAGAGAGTTGTCCCTCAACCTCTCACTCTAAAAGTAGTGTAGTTGTATTGTAGTGTAGTATTACTGTTAAATAATGCTATGATTATGTTATAAATGTACTTATTTGTGGAATTATTATTCCGATAATTATTTATATGCATTACTTGCTCTACCAAACACAAAGAGACGCCAGACAGCCTAGCGACAGACTGCGTGTGTGTCGCCGAGCACTTAAGAAAAATAATGCAAATAAAATAAGTTCAAAATTAATTATTTATATAATAGGAAATAACCATTATTAGTAAATATATGCATTAAATTATTGGCCATCCTGGACACAAAGGCAAGCAGAAAATGGCCGCTAAGTGGATAGTGACCACGAGCGCTAGCCGTCGACATAAGCTGTCCCCTTATCTCCCTCACCTCTGTGGCTACAGGGAAGTTTCTAGAGGGTCAATATATAGTTTTTCTTACTTATTTTTTATTGTTTTATCATTTAAAAAGGTAATGATCGTAGAATGTGGCCGACCTACTAAATACTCTGACCATAAGTTCTGAAATGATTTTGCGTTGTAGTAGTGATCATCTCTCATGCCCTGAGGAGCCTTGAACAGTACAGGAATGTTCTTTTGCTGCCCGATCCATTTCTTATACAACTCCCAGATTGTAAAATCAGTTGCCTGTGTCACATCCCTCCGCCTGGGTCAATTCCAACTGGGGGACGGTAACAACACAACCTTGCCGCATCACGACGTTGGAGCAAGAGTCAGAAGCCACAATAACAACACTGCCATGTCTCCCTAACCTCTACCACAACACTCTAGCCTCTCCCATGAACCACCAAGGTGACGAGGGGCCTGGATCTCGCCCTGAAAGGCAGTTCACAGTGGCTCGCCCGCAGGACCTCTACCTTCCCCGGGTTCCTGCGCTTCAAGTGACCGCCTTGATCATCCCACGTCCCATAACATTCATCGCCAAGAGAAGTAGATGTTTTAGTTTGTATCTAGTTAGGATATTTATATGTTTAACTTGGGCACTGGTGTAAGGGTTGTGGTTAGAATTTGTCTTTATTATTAGTTTTTATTATTAAAAACTCTGGGACTGGTGAAGGGTTAGTGGTTAGGATCTGTCTTTATAATTAGTTATTATTGTTATTAAATAATAAAAACTCCTCCTTTGTATAATGTTCACCCTTTACCCCTGGAATCTTTATTAAATTACCTTACTTTTGTTACGAGTTGGCCTCTATGGATGGACCCGACATTAAGTTAACTAGCTAACTTTTAACACCTGCATCCATGAAGTAGCTGATTTCTGTGGAAGCCTTTAAGAAAAAAACTTAAAAACTTTCTTTTTTAAAAACTTAGGATTCTGAAGAGGATAAAGTGATAAAAAACTACAGGGTTTAGGAAATGTTACAATTTAAGGATTATGAACTGTCACCTTTTGTGACTTTTTTTGTAGTATTTTTTTTTATTCTCAGGTCCTTGACTTTGTAGTGTTTAGAATTAACATAGTAGATTCTTCTGAATAACTGGTGCTTTTAGAAAACAAAAAAATTAATAATATTATTATTATTATTGTTTTTGTTTTGAATATTATTATTACTATTATTAATGTTATTATTATTATTATTATTATAGTAATAATATTGGTCAGATTAAACAAGTGAAATATTTTCTTGATAAATTTTCCAATACAGTACCTCAAAACACACTACAGAGAGCGCTATCCTTTATGGAACTCTTTCCTAACAAAATAATTAAGTGTTAGTAAGAGATGTCACTAAGACTGAGTTGTAGAACTGGTGTACCCAGTACAGTAAAGGAAAATAGAGAATGCCTGATTGCCATCCTCAAAACTGTTTTCTAAATATCATAAAAACATAATCCCCTTCTTGGTATCATCAAATGTAAGTGCTTCAGGAACACTTATCGCAAGATGTCAATTTCTAATAACTCAAGAGTTTAATACAAGTGTGAGGACTGCCATCTGCTCCTCCCAAACTTGTCTCTATCAAGATAATAAATTATACAGAGGCTAGAGTTGTTTGCTATCTGTTAAACTTCACTACTTACTTCCAGTTAATATATTACTGAACTAAAAATAACAAGAATTGCCTCCACTGACCATGTCATCTTTACAAAATTCAGAACTTTGAAACAAATTAGGTACAGCAGTACAGTGCTGTATCACTTCCATCAATCCTGACAGGATTGATGAACCTAATCAGATTGGTGATGGTCTCGACCTCCTAAGAAATCTTGAAAAGCATAGGTAAAGTTGTCATTTGTTTTAAAATTATAAAGACCCAAAATAGGTATGATTGAGTTTGATTTCTGGAAAGAAAATATTAATCCAAAATGATTATGTCACAAAGAAGGAGTGAGGTTGGGAATGTGGAACAATATTTGTCACCACAATTTGCCTTATGAATCTCACAGACTACAGTATTCAAAGAGAAACATTTAAAACCCATATTTTATGTTATATTTTTCTGGTGAATGTAGAAAAAAGGACTAATTATCTCATCCAGACCAAAACATAGGAACACCTTACCCTGTACTGTTACTCTAGCATTGGCAGTGTCATATCCAACAGGGTTCTGGGCACTACATTCATACATCCCGGCATCATCTTGGGTTACGTTGTATACGAACAATGAACCATCACTCTCAATTCTTGGGAGAAAAATCAAATGTTAAAACACTGGATACATATGCAAGTAGACCCTCTCTTATCCTGCAACCTCGAAGGGTCATTAAACAGAAGCTTATTAATTACTGTACTGGTACAGATTGATATAAATGACTTTTTGCCCCTGGTTTGATGGTGATATTAATAAGCCGGAGTAGACTTGAAGGTAGACTGTCACATTTTTTAATAATTTGTTCTGATTATTTGTGAGCATTTTCCTGATCATTTATTTGTATGTGTTTTGTTAATATGTGTGTGTCTACACACACAAACATACAGTATATATACAATACAGGTAAAAGATATAATTGTCCTAAGGGCAAACATATCAAGGGAATATATATTTCTTTGTACACAAGTAAAAAATGAACCCCCCTCTCTGGTCAGCAAAATGTTATTAAGTGAATTCACGGTCATTTTGAGAACCTGTTCCCCCCCCTACATTCAGTAGGGTGTGGAAGTGAAGTAGAGCACTGTACAGTACACAGCAGAATGGACAATATATCTGCAGTGTGTAGAGGATGTATGTACAGTATAAAGTAGGGGGGAGGAGAGGTTGGGGTGGAAAAAAAGTAAAGAAGATAAATAGCGGCCTTAGCCACTTTACGTGGCGTGGTGACAACAGATTCCCGCTGAGTTACACTATAAAACTACAGAAACTGGTCTGACATTTTGATCCCCTACATACCTAATGATTGTTGTGATCTCTAAGAAATACACATGGAACATATTCCTAATAACATATAAGCTCACCTGTGCTTGTCATCAGTCTCCATAGTGTGACCATCTTTACGCCAGCTAATCCACAGGTCTTGAGTGGGCCATCAGCCTTTGAGTAATACAATGACTTCTTGGCCACCTAACTACCGACCACGTCTCTTGGTTTCTTCACGAATCACAGGAGCTACCTGGCAAGATGCACACACCAAATGACCGTGTGACTCTAATAAAGATAAGACCTTTGTACATTTCTGCAGTAATTAGTGAACTCATTCCCAGTACAGATACAGACCCACCGAGAAGCTGGATCTTAAAAACCAGATATTGAAACCGAGGGATATTTTCTTCAGCATCCAGGATTTAGAATTTGCTTCCACGCACTCACACACTCATTTGAATGTTTGTTTTACTTCTTAAATAACAAAATGAAGAAAACAATGTTGACTGCAAACCAAAGACTCAAAGTAACTTATGCCAGAGGCTTCACGTTGTCACATGGACCAAGTGACAAGGAGCAGCATCTGGAATAAGTTACCTCAAATCTTCAGTTTAATTTGACCCAAATTAACTTCAAAAGATATGTAAAAACAGTAATGATATATTAATGATGTAGTTAATATAAAATAAATATTATTAAGGTACTGTATTGTGCTATTTATTCAATTAGACAATAATTACAGTACTGTACAGTATAAGTATTTTTTAATTCTATACTTCTGGCACATGATGCAACTTAAAAGCTGCTGGAACACCAACAAACCCATTTAACTTGCCTTTAGGGAACCTTCAACTTCTAAATTAACCCAAATTTTCTAATTTGGAATATGTACAGTATACAGTAATGTTTTCTTTACTTTGTCATTTTAAAGTAAAACCAACATTCAACTGAGTTTATGTGTGGATGCAAACCTTGAGTGGTCTCCTGGTCGCTGGGGTAACATACTGTCATTGACTTGGGGCTGGAACTTGCTGGAAAATCTTCAAAACAAGTTCAGTGTTGATCTCAAGGATCCTGAATCTGAGGGTCTGTACCTCCACTGCATCTGGTTAAATATACATAACATATCTCTCAATGAAAAGCTTCATAATGATCTAAAGAATTATTACACTTAAAATTAAAAACTAAATATTTGTTTCTACAGTAAGAATGAAAAGTTTGTTCTTGATTCTGGCCACCCAACCTCACAGTGGGGAGCAGGGGGGTGGGATAGCCTGTAAACATCTGTTTATAATAAGTAATTCTAAACAAATCAAGTATTATGACAAGAACATAAATGATAAACTAATGTCTTTCTTATTTACCTTTTCACGAACATAAAGACTTGCTGCAGCTTCCTGCAGACCTGCAGCGTTCTGGGCACGGCAGGTGTACTCTCCTTCATCTGCAGGTTTAACATGCTGCACTCCAAGACTGATACCTGTTGATATAACCTAATGTTAACCAAAAAGAATATACAGTTGTACCCCACTTAACGCGGTCAATTGAACCCAGAGGGTCCCGCGTTAAGTGAAATCATGGATAAAGTGAACAACAGAACATATGGGATTAATTCCAATAGAAACGGCCGACCCCAAACTCCACTTTTGAAGGCACATACAGTCTCTGCGGAAGGTTAAGGCACAAATTGGGCTGTGACTTTACTTTTAGCACAAATCGTTTTACCCTCAAGATAGGGATAAATTTTGATCAGAAATATTTAGTCACAATTCTAACGGCATCTGGAACCCTTAGGCGACAGCTGTCACATAGCAGCAACCGCTCAGTCTTTGTTTAAGTTGCGTGGGTGGAGGTTATTGTACCCATGTGAGCGCCACGTGCCGTGATTTTACGCCTGAGTTACAGTGCTTTATCGTGTGATTTCTGGGTCTTTAAGATGTCCAGGAGAGTTACTAAGCGTGAGGATATTGCACAGGTGATTGGTTTATACAAGGCTAATCATAAAGTTACTGAAATAGTTGAATTAACCGGTGTGTGCCGCCGGTCAGTGTACCGATTCATCTCGGAGTTTGAGGCAAACAGCCAGGAAGAGTTGCCTACCCCTAAACCCAAGTCTGGGCGACCACGGCTTACGTCTCCTAGAACCAGGAAGGTGATTGCTAGGCAAGTTAATGCTAATCCTAAGCTCACGGCCCGGGAATTAAAGCAAGCTAACCCCGGACTCCTTGGTCACGTCTCCTTAAGGTCGGTGCAGCAGCTTCTTCATGACGATCTCGGTTATCACGCCTACCGCCCACGCCGTAAGCCCCTGCTGACTGCTGCCCAGAAGAAGAAGAGGATCACTTTTGCGAAGAAGTACAGTGTTTGGTCCCTTCAGGATTGGAGGAACGTCCTTTGGAGTGATGAAGCCACGTTTACAGTGAGTGGTTGTGGTCACGATCGGGTGTACCGCCGGCCAGACTCTGACCCGCTCGACCCCAGGTACACCGTCAAGACGGTCAAGCATCCTGATTCAGTGATGGTATGGGGTTGTTTCACTTATTACGGTGTTGGTGAGTTGGTTGTGCTTGAAAAAACATTAAAGTTAACCAGGGTGTGTACCTCGAGCTTCTCTGTGACGTTCTGCCTGACTCGTTTGAGAAAACACGCGCCGTCGTGTTCATGCAGGACGGTGCTCCCTGCCACACAGCCAAGTCGGTTACTCAGTGGTTGGAGGATTGCCAGGTTTCATATTTTAAGGACTGGCCTGGCAATTCCCCCGACATCAACCCTATTGAGAACCTTTGGGGGCTCATGAAACGTCGCCTACGTGACCTCGACACCTCGTCCGTCCCCAAGCTCACCACAGCAATTAAGCAACTGTGGGCCAATTTCACCCCACAGCACCTGCAAAACCTTGCAGACAGTGTTCCACAACGACTGAAAGAGGTGCTGAAGAGGAAGGGAAACACAACAAAATACTAAGAGGGGCGGGTGAGTGTTATTTTCATTTTTTTATTGCCTAACCATGATTTTTTTTATTTTTTCCCCATGGTGTGCCTTAACCTTCGTAGACCTTACCTATGTTGTAGTAAAATAACATCTTAATTTTATGATGGTACATGCACACAATTAATACTTAAGAGAAATGAGAAATACAGTCGCCAAGTTAATGTCCATTCAAATAATGGACTCAACTCCCTCCCTCTCACACTACACAGCCGGCTAACAGATGGTCGGTCGGTCCTCCCTCCCCCACCCCCACCACCGTCCCAAGGAGATGTGTGGGATAACCTCAAACTAAAGTTAGGAAAATATAATTGACATTGCTGGATTCCTTGTAAGACCAGGAATATTTTGAATATAAATGTCATATATTTTTGGACAAAAGATAACATAGTTACCTAGAAAAATTTTTATCTAAAATTGTAAGTTTAAAAGCAAAATATATGATGTTTATATTCAAATGATCCCAAATTATAAGAATTCCAGCAATGTAAATTATATTCTGACCGGGTAATTTGTATGAATTTTATGAGCTAAAACAAATATCTTCAGTTAATAAAAAAAATAATCTTCACGACACTATCTGTCAATCAAAGTACCCCACCTTGCCTCCCCTCTTCCAACCGCGCGGTCAGTCCCAACCCTCCCCACCCCCACCAATCCTCCTTCAGAGTTTTTAACATTTAGTATTAAATAATACCTCAGATTAAAGTTAGGATAATATAATTGACATTGCTGGATTCCTTGTAAGACCAGGAATATTTTTGAATATAAATGTCATATATTTTTGGACAAAAGATAACATAGTTACCTAGAGAAAAAATTTTATCTAAAATTGTAAGTTTAAAACAAAATATATGATGTTTATATTCAAAATGATCCTAAATTATAAGAATTCCAGCAATGTAAATTATATTCTGACGAGTAATTTGTATGAATTTTATGAGCTAAAACAAATATCTTCAGTTAATAAAAAAATAATAATTCTTCGGTAACAGATGGTCGGTTGGTCCCTCCTCCCCCCACCAACCGTCCCAAGGAGATGTGTGGGATAACCACTAAATTTTAATAAATAATACCTCAAACTAAAGTTAGGATAATATAATTGACATTGCTGGATTCCTTGTAAGACCAGGAATATTTTGAATATAAATGTCATATATTTTGGACAAAAGATACCATAGTTACTAGAGAAAATTTTATCTAAAATTGTAAGTTTAAACAAAATATATGATGTTTATATTCAAAATGATCCCAAATTATAAAATTCCAGCAATGTAAATTATGTTCTAGCCTGGTAATTTGTATGAATTTTATGAGCTAAAACAGGCAGTCAGGCAGGGTGGCGGGTGGGGCAAATCCAAAAATAGCGTCTCCGGACACTCACGGCGTATATGTGGAAAAAACCGCGTTAAGTGAAAGTTCAGCTTTGGCAAGGCACGGCGTATATCGCAGCGTTAAGTGAAGCGGCGTTAAGCGGGGTAAAACTGTACTGTACAGTCATTTATAAGATGAATAATGATGGAGACTAATTATACTTGTCGATTTTAACCTCAATGGGAATACAATTAACAGTTCAGTCTTGTTATATACTCTGACACATGAATATTAAAATCAAATAATCATTGCTATTTTTTGGCCTTGGATGAGTACAGTAAAAGGACCATTAATATCAAAGGTGTACTATAATGAGATATTTCAGTATCTTCACTCAAACCTGATAATAAAGACAATGGTACGGATGAGAAAGTAGATACTGTATTGTAATGTTTCAATCTCTCCACACTACATACTGTATTGTAATGTTTCAATCTCTCCACACTACATACTGTATTGTAATGTTTCAATCTCTCCACACTACATACTGTATTGTAATGTTTCAATCTCTCCACACTACATACTGTATTGTAATGTTTCAATCTCTCCACACTACATACTGTATTGTAATGTTTCAATCTCTCACACTACATACTGTATTGTATGTTTCAATCTCTCCACACTACATACTGTATTGTAATGTTTCAATCTCTCCACACTACATACTGTATTATGTGTTTCAATCTCTCCACACTACATACTGTATTGTAATGTTTCAATCTCCACACTACATACTGTATTAGTAATGTTTCAATCTCTCCACACTACATACTGTATTGTAATGTTTTCAATCTCTCCACACTACATACTGTATTGTAATGTTTCAATCTCTCCACACTACATACTGTATTGTATGTTTCAATCTCTCCACACTACATACTGTATTGTAATGTTTAATCTCCCACACTACATACTATTGTAATGTTTCAATCTCTCCCACACACTACTGTATTGTAATGTTTCAATCTCTCCACACTACATACTGTATTGTAATGTTCAATCTCTCCACACTACATACTGTATTGTAATGTTTCAATCTCCTCCACACTACATACTGTGTGTAATGTTTCAATCTCTCCACACTACATACTGTATTGTAATGTTTCAATCTCTCCCACACTACATACTGTATTGTAATGTTTCAATCTCTCCACACTACATACTGTATTGTAATGTTTCAATCTCTCCACACTACATACTGTATTGTAATGTTTCAATCTCTCCACTACATACTGTATTGTAATGTTTCAATCTCTCCACACTACATACTGTATTGTAATGTTTCAATCTCTCCACACTACATACTGTATTGTAATGTTTCAATCTCTCCACACTACATACTGTATTGTAATGTTTCAATCTCCACACTACATACACTGTATTGTAATGTTTCAATCTCTCCACACTACATACTGTATTGTAATGTTTCAATCTTCCACACTACATACTGTATTGTAATGTTTTCAATCTCTCCCACACTACATACTGTATTGTAATGTTTCAATCTCTCCACACTACATACTGTATTGTAATGTTTCAATCTCTCCACACTACATACTGTATTGTAATGTTTCAATCTCTCACACTACATACTGTATTGTAATGTTTCAATCTCTCCACACTACATACTGTATTGTAATGTTTCAATCTCTCCCACACTACATACTGTATTGTAATGTTTCAATCTCTCCACACTACATACTGTAATGTTTCAATCTCTCCACACTACATACTGTATTGTAATGTTTTCAATCTCTCCACTACATACTGTATTGTAATGTTTCAATCTCTCCACACTACATACTGTTTACTCTCCACCATATGTAATGTTCAATCTCTCCACTACATACTGTATTGTAATGTTTCAATCTCTCCACACTACATACTGTATTGTAATGTTTCAATCTCTCCACACTACATACTGTATTTATGTTTCAATCTCTCCACACTACATACTGTATTGTAATGTTTCAATCTCTCCACACTACATACTGTATTGTAATGTTTCAATCTCCACACTACATACTGTATTGTAATGTTTCAATCTCTCCACACTACATACTGTATTGTAATGTTTCAATCTCTCCACACTACATACTGTATTATGTGTTTCAATCTCTCACACTACATACTGTATTGTAATGTTTCAATCTCTCCACACTACATACTGTGTGTAATGTTTCAATCTCTCACACTACATACTGTATTGTAATGTTTCAATCTCTCCACACTACATACTGTGTAATGTTTCCAATCTCCACACACTACATACTGTATTGTAATGTTTCAATCTCTCCACACTGTATATGTTTCAATCTCTCACACTCATTGTTGTAATGTTTCAATCTCTCACACTACATACTGTATTGTAATGTTTCAATCTCTCCACACTACATACTGTATTGTAATGTTTCAATCTCTCCACACCATACTGTATTGTAATGTTTCAATCTCTCCACACACATACTACTGTATTGTAATGTTTCAATCTCTCCACACTACATACTGTATTGTAATGTTTCAATCTCTCCACACTACATACTGTATTGTAATGTTTCAATCTCTCCACACTACATACTGTATTGTAATGTTTCAATCTCTCCACACTACATGTATTGTAATGTTTCAATCTCTCCACACTACATACTGTATTGTAATGTTTCAATCTCTCCACACTACATACTGTTGTTTCAATCTCTCCACACTACATACTGTATTGTAATGTTTCAATCTCTCCACACTACATACTGTATTGTAATAGTTTCAAATCTCTCACACTACATACTGATTGTAATGTTTCAATCTCTCCACACTACATACTGTATTGTAATGTTTCAATCTCTCCACACTACATATACTGTATTGTAATGTTTCAATCTCTCCACACTACATACTGTATTGTAATGTTTCAATCTCTCCACACTACATACTGTATTGTAATGTTTCAATCTCTCACATACATACTGTATTGTAATGTTTCAATCTCTCACACTACATACTGTATTATGTTTCAATCTCTCACACTACATACTGTATTGTAATGTTTCAATCTCTCCACACTACATACTGTATTGTAATGTTTCAATCTCTCCACACTACATACTGTATTGTAATGTTTCAATCTCTCCACACTACATACTGTATTGTAATGTTTCAATCTCTCCACACTACATACTGTATTGTAATGTTTCAATCTCTCCACACTACATACTGTATTGTAATGTTTCAATCTCTCCACACTACATACTGTATTGTAATGTTTCAATCTCTCCACACTACATACTGTATTGTAATGTTTCAATCTCTCCACACTACATACTGTATTGTAATGTTTCAATCTCTCCACACTACATACTGTATTGTAATGTTTCAATCTCTCCACACTACATACTGTATTTGTATCTCACTATCACATTAAAGCTCCGTTACTGTGGGAAATTATTTTTTAATTTGTTTGTTTGTTGAAATTCTGTTTCATGAAACAAAAACCACAAGTGAATGTTGAGATTTAAAAAAAACACCATCTGTTGCATTTTCGGTGCAATTTTTTAAACCTAACTTCTACACTATTTACCATAAGAAAATTGCCATTTTCATACTGAATATGCAAATAAAAGAAAATGTTGTGTAATTCTCTGCCCAACTCTAACCAATGAGTAAATTTGTTACATAATAAAACTGAAGCATCTTGATACAAAATAAATAAATAAATAAATAAAAATCCAATACCTCCATCCAAATTGTCTATCTTTTCATGATATCAATAAGCATACAGTACTGATTTAGTACCATATATTTTCCCGCAAATCCATAAAAGATACAGTTTTGTACAGTGCAGTTTCTTTGTATGTACAGATCAAAGACAAAAGTAGTGTCGCGTTTTTGTCCGAAGATTAAATATAACTCGTGAAACATAATGAGAGCCGCTACCACAAGGCAGAGTGCACCAAAAGTTTAGCCCTTCGGCATATGTTTTCACCAAATTACACGACACGACTTTTGTCATTCATTGTACCTCCAAATCCCTCTCACTTAAATTTCTCAAACCAAGACACCTGCCCAACCTCTTCACCTTTCTAAACCAATTTTGTCTTCAGATAACTGACTGATCATTTTAGTTTTTAGTTTCTTTAAAATCATCTTTAAGAACAATTTACTTGCATGGCTCATTGTACTAATTGTCCAAAACTGACTGCACTCTACAGGCCCCAGTTTTTTTAGTAACAATGCAAAAGTCAACCTTTTTAAAACATCAGGGGGGAAGGTTTCCTTTGTATTATATAATTACAGTACCCTGCACATGTTTTAGTCAAACAATGAATTCCATAATGGCCCAATTGTTTTTGAATTTCTGCAGGAAGCTGATCAACCACTGCCTTCTTTCCTTTTTCAATTTCCTCACAACTGCTTAAAATCATGTTGATAAAATTAGTTTCTATAGTATCTTTATTTCCTTTTTGTTTCTCATCTCCACTCTCTCACTAGCACTGTACTGAAGTTCTTTCTTTTACTTGCCTCAAATCGAACCTCATTAGCTTTACTACTTATTAACTCGGGGAGTATTGTGGCCAAGTGAGTGTAATGTTTGTACCCTCAGTTTACCAGGTTGTGAATAGGTACTTAACTTTATACAGTAAAGTATTGTGGTTATAAAAGTGAAGATAGTTGAATGCAGTGCCAGCCTACTTGCCTCCTTATGTACCAAAGGCTCAGCAGTCAATAAATTATATCTGCACTACCCCTAATGGGTTACCAAGGCTAAGGAACCTGCCTTCACTTTTATAGAATCATTCAATTACTCTCTTTTGTTTTGTTTCTTTATCTTTTTTTCTCTTTCCTTTAATTATGTCTCCTATTATCACAATCCCAAAAATACTTTCTTTAACCTGTCAATATTCCTTCAATATACAATCGTGAATAACGTTAAAAATCCTACATTCATTTACACATTCACATCACTAAGAGGACCTTAGTGCTCTTTATGTCCTATCCAATTGCCACCACTCAACAACGAAGGCCCTGGTGCTAACACCTTTGTTACAGAGATGGCAAGCGACCGACCATTAAGCTCCACTTCTACTAACCAACATTTTTCTCCGACACATTTTCTTAAAATTTAATTTGTGATCCAATCAGTTATAGCATGATCACACTTTTTGTCCTATAAGTTTTTCCACCCTTGAATGTCATTTCTTTGAATTCATTCCAATACTGTTCTATTTAAGATCATAAGAAAATAAAGAAGTCTGCAATAGGCCGGCTGGCCTGTTGCATGGCAGCTCCTGTCTAGAGTTACTACCACTCTCTATCATCCATGAATCTATCCAGCCTCCTTTTAAAACTTTCCAGCATTCCAGCACTTACTACAAAGATGCTAAGCTTATTCCACTCGTCCACCACCCTATTTGTGAACCAGTTCCTTCCTATCTCCCTCCTAAACTTATCCAACTTAAATCCGTTGCTACGAGTCCTATCCTGCTCGGATATTATAAGAACTTTATCTATATCTCCTCTATTGATTCCTTTCACCCACTTAAATACTTCTATCATATCTCCTGGCACTCTTTGTCTTTCTAGGGAATGCAAGTTTAGTTTCTTTAATCTATCTTGATATGGAAGGTTTCTAAGTCCCATCTTGAGAGTGAGGTCACCATAACTCACCATGTAGGAAGATAGTGAGGTCACCAACTCACCATGTAGGAAGATAGTGGGGTCACCATAACTCACCATGTAGGAAGATAATTGAGGTCACCATTACTCACCATGTAGGAAGATAGTGAGGTCACCATAACTCACCATGTAGGGAGATAGTGAGGCAACCATATCTCACCATGTAGGATGCTAGTAAGGTCACCATATCTCACCATGTAGGACGATAGTGAGGTCACCGCAAACTCACCATGTAGGGAGATAGTGAGGCCACCAAATGGCACAACAGGTTGACCATCTTTGAACCAAGAGATGATGGGTGGGGAACTCCATCAGCCCGACATGTGAAGTGGATACTTGAGCCTGGACTGGCGTACAGGTCATCAGGTTCCACTAACAGCTTTGGTGCAACTGGCAAAAGAAATTAAACAGAAATTTTATAACCAGGGAAAGCAAAATGAAACAGGTCAGTTATACAGTAGAATACAGCAAAATAGTGTTTCCATTGATAGATATATAATTATTCACCATTTTAGCATTATTCTGGTTATAATCTTATATGGTTTATATATAAAATGGAGAGGGAAGGGACCAGACCATGGATGGCTGGGGTGAAGGACACTTTAAAATTGGGGAGAATATATATCCAGGATGAAGCAGTATGGTGCCGACTGATATTGTTGGGGGGAGTATGTGCTGGTTATGGGTTATTTAAGGTTATGTGAAGTGACAGGTAAACCAGGAGGATATACCCTGTATACAGTAGGGCCTTATTGTGGAGGTACAGTTATCTACCTCATTAGTATAGCAATTTATTAAAACAGTAAGACTGATTC
>NW_024712526.1:2790314-2834010 GCF_018991925.1 Homarus americanus | reverse complement strand
TATATATGCAGTCAACCTCATTACGGTCTGCATTCTGCTGTTCACCGTTAGCGGTTGCCCTGCGAACCTAACATGCTCACATTCATGATGATTGAACCCCATTCTGCAGAGGGCGGCTGGCAAGCTGTGTCATTTTGGATCCAAACCTCCCGCCATCCGCCATGTTGTGTAGAGGCGAAAATGGTGCGCAAAAGGTGGCCCAGTCATCAAAACATTACCAGTTCTTCACCCGCCACCCACTACAGCCGGCCCAAGTCAGTGATAGTGATAATTATAGTGAGGATATGGACTTGTATGAACTTTGGGGGGTTTGACAAAGAGGCCTGCAAGCCTCTGTGGTGGATAGTGATACAATTGATACAAGTGACACAGGTGAGGCCAATAATCTGCCCTCTGCCTCGAACCAACCGCCCATCCCTGTGTGCCCAGCCATCTTTTCTACTAATGTAAGTGTTAAAAAACCTAATATTATTGATATTTCTCTTAATTATTAATTGTGTGTGTATGCCATCATAAAGATAATATTTTACTACAACATAGTTGTGTGTCGTCAAAAAGTGGAGTTTGGGGATCGGCCTGGACTCCATTTCAATTAATCCCATATGTTATGTTGTTCACTTTGCTTCCTCACTTTCCGCGGTACCCTCCGGGTTACATTAACCGCGTAATGTGAGACCCAACTGTATATATATGAGAGAGAGAGAGAGAGTTTTCAATCCAACACCACCAGTAACTAGCCCATAGCCCATGTACTCCTCAATCTTTGCATTTAAGCAATGATGTTCATTTCTAGGTAAATAAACAGTATAATAGAGCAAAATTTTCCAGCAATTACTTTGGTTGTTGTTGCTGGGATGTGAAAATACATATAGAAATTATGAATGTTGGGGAAGAATGGTGTCCTGCTGTGATTATATTAGACAGTTATTTACACAGAAGTGAGGTTATGACAACATACCAATAATTAATTGTATTGTTTGCAACTAATCATGTACAAAGTTAAGTGGAAAAATATATTTACCCAAAACTCTTAGAGTGGCAGTAGCAGCAATTCGTCCAAGGTGATTAGCTGCAGTACAACGATAAAGTGCAGAATCATTTCGTATTGCCGACGAGACCGAGAAGGCTCCACGACTAGATATCTGTAGAAGAAATCAATCCGAGGTCTACATGTACACTACTGTTTCCTAGATGTCATATCCTCTCACATCCAGTGCATCCTTCACCCTACATCTCCATACTCTTGCTCTTCTCTTCTCCCTCCTGCCATCCACCTCTGAATTAATATTTTTACTCCAATCTTTCAATTAAATTTTCTCAATATGTCTACCACCTGAGGAACCTTCATATACTCTTCACCCCTGGTCAGCTCACTAGCGAGTCAGGCAGTCATTAAGTCTCTTTTAAGCACTGTGGGTAAGTCTGGTCTTCAATGAGCTCACACTCAGTGCTGTCACAACATACAATGACAGGTTATTCCAAAAGCTTCACCTTAATCCACTCTCTGTCAGATGCTTTTTTTATTTCCACATCTCCTTATTTCTGTATTTCTCATGCCTGACATCCTATTCACCCAACACATCAACTTTGTAGCTTCTAATCTGCTCTTTCTTGTATCTTAGTTCCATGTTTCACACCCATATAATAAATTAGACTCAATAATTCCCCTTTACCTCATCATCTATGCCTCCTGACATATAGTTCTCTCTCGCCATACATTTATCAGTGCACTCATTACTTTTTCCTTTGCTATTCTTTAAGTCACAAAGATAAAAAAAATAAGGGATATGTATAAAACAAAAGTCATATTGAAAATACAGTATAGAGGCATGGTGAAAAGTTGGAGAGACTTCAACTTAACATCTGTGGAGATCAAGTTTAGACAAATATGAGACAAGTAAAGTTCTGACCCCCTCCCCCTTGATAACAATGACAGGACAGTGTGTGCGTGAAACATACAGGAGTGATGTTATCGAACAGATATATATTCAGCTTACTCTGATGAATATTTGCTGCTTACATCTACAATAATATCTTAATGTTCAAGTTGGCTGTTGGAGTGTTGGGTACAGTGCTTCAGTAGCTAATGGATGGAAGAGATATTATGCACTGTAGGACAGGCATAAAGAGATAATTAATACATCCAGAATGAATAAGACAGTACCGTAAGCATGATAGAGGATAATAGTATAAGTGAAATATATAAAATTCCCAATGCAAGAAAATTTTTCATGTCTATATTAACATATTTCCCATTAACGCCCAACAGAAAAAGAAGACCCAATACACTCACACACAGACAAAAATACAATCTGTAAGACAAACAAGTTATGGCTTTAGTCTTTACATCTACTAATTAAGGTGTCAGTACCTGTATATCTTAGTTGATATAATGCATAATGCTCACCAACCTGAATCCTTGGACCTTCAACTATGGGCTCATCATTTTTAGTCCATGTGATGTCAGGTTTGGGAATACCAGATGCCTGGCATTCAATTTCAACAGGAGATCCTTCAGTCACATTCACATCATTTGGCAGCAGCAGGAAACGGGGCTTTGTGGGAACTGAAACTAAAGAGTAGTATGAGTCTAAGTACTGTACACTGTTGGTGAATATTGGAAAATATACTGTACATCAATAATTTGCATATTTGTATGTTTAAAGTAAAATTATGTATGTACAACTTAAAGGAAGGGTACCAAAGGAATAGCAGAGAGCATGTAAAGTTCCCATGCATAAAGGAAGACGTAACAAGTAAATAAAAAAATGGTAGAGGAACAAGTTTGTTGTAGTGTCTCCAAAAACAGATTGTTCGGGAAGAGCAGTGTGAGATGAGAAAGGGAATATGTGTAGATCGACTGTCTGCATAAATAAAAATAATCTGGACAAGGAAAGGAAGAATTTGTTTGCAGCAGTGGAGGATTGATGATAAAATTTCTCTATATAAATGCCAATGTCTCTCAGTTGATGCCTGTAGGATCCCTTGTTCAGTGCTCATACAATGTAACTTGAACTATTCCTGTTCATTATGGTACAGTACTGTACTCTGCCTTAACACCATTTAAAAGACATACTAAAAACTATTCAAGACAAAATGATGAAGTTTATTCTGGATATGAATGCAATAGATCATATTGCTCATGACGTCCTGCCTGTGGCAGGTTGAGAGCAGCTTCTGAGCCTGAATCACCCCTTTAGGGTTTTCAAAGGCTGTGTCCATAGTATCTCATAACAAACTTTTTAAGGGTTAGGGCACTAGGGGAAGAGAACACAATTTCATGATCTAATACAGTACTTGGTGTCTGTAGTCAATCAACAACACTTTCTTCTCTGCAGTCATAAAGGACTGCAACAATTTGCCTTCTCACATTAAAACCATTATGTTATCAAACAGTTCAAAGCTAAAACAAGCATATACATAGCCAATGAAGCCACAGTAAAAGTATTAATTTTCTATATTATTAACCATAGAATATTGTATTGTTGAAGCAGATAATATAAGCACAATGCAGTAATTGTTATATTCATCGCAAATTATCACTTTTATTCTTGAAAAGGAAAAGTAATCAGAGACGTGACCGATCGCCCAAGCGGCTAACAGGCCGATCAGTGGTGAAGAGGATAAAAGTAAAAGTATTACTAATTAGTAATCAAGCCTAAACAAAGGTCCCAACTGGAAATTAACATCTGGTGGCTTTGTTGGCTATCATTGGTTGAAATGCCTTATTGTTACACAATGTATACCTGCACTGTCTAGATACACTGGACGTTGCATACCTGTATGGTCTATGTACACTGTATACAGCATCAATGTACTTGAATTGCTTATATGCAAGCTGAACTGTATACATTATGTGCATTGTACTGTATGTATACATGATGAATCAATTGTAAACTTGTACGAAGATTTTACCGAATCAAATCAATCAATCAATACCTGAGAAAATACATATGATAGAGTAGCTAGAATAGTGATATGGGAAATATAAAAAATATATTTAGTAAATAGGAAATTGTTGACTGCTCTCCAAAGTCTTCTAGGGAAACTGAAAAGGACGTGTTCAGGGATTATTGGGAAGAAAAACATTGGTCCCCAGAGAAAGCAGAATTACATTAAGGCTGTGTACTGTATAGTTATCAGAATTGTTTAATATTTTAATGGAAGGGATAGTAAAATGGGTGAGAGCCCAAGCTGTGGAATCAAGAACAGTACTGGGCTTCAAAATAGTCCTTGACAAAATTATCAAGAATGATGAAGGATCCTACACAAGCCACTGGCCTCGTTCCCTCAGCATGGCCACCAATGGGTGGCCAGTAAATAAGGTAAGAAATGGAAAAAGGCTTTTAGACAATAAAAAAGTGTAATTTAAAAAATTTGTCAATATAAGCACTTTACTGTGTGGAGGAACTCACAGATTGCATATTTACAGGGGTTCTTGTGACTATTAAAAATCATGAATATAAAAGGTGCTTTCATGTACAGTATGTCCTTACCCATGTTTGCATTGATAATATAGACTCTAGATAGAGTAGTTCAATACCCCAGTCACCATGACCATGATGAATTCAATACAACTTATTACAGGGTACTTGAATTGACTTACGTTGTTCATGCCTAACTTCATCTTGCTGTTCTTCAGGCACCATTTTAGCTTTGCGGGACTTGACTTCACCCATTGGGTTAGTGGCCATACACTCATAGTAGCCCACATCACCATCCTGGGTGTTCTCTATCATCAGTGTCCCGTCATTTAGAATGTTGTAACGCTCATTGTCACCGATCACCTCATTACTGTTAAGTACATAAGAATTTGGTCAACCAGGACACACAGGTAAGAAATCACAATCCATTTTCATAATACAACACTAACAACACACTTTACAGTACAGTACTTTAAAATGGACTCACTTCCCTATGAGGGAGAAAATACATTGTCTCTGTTCATAACTTTCTGCCAAATCAAGCTTTAATTGATACAAAATTAACCTGCGCTTAAACCTAAAAATCCTATGGCGCCAAAATTTATAACAAATAAACTTACCTTAAAAGTTAATTGGAATCTGTCATACCATATTAAAATGTTAAGCTTAAGACTGAAAATTTTCCCGCAAAAATATGATAAAAATTTGAGATTTATTCTTTGATAGTGCACAGCTTATACAGTACGGTACTGTAGAGATATTGAAATTAATTTGAAGCACTATAAGTACTGTACTGTACTGTACTGTACTCTTTGAGATGAGGGACACTTTTCTGCTGAGTCTGCAATATTGAACTAGTAATTTTAACACTTTCATGCTGTAATACTGTATAGTGTACAGTATTTCAATTATAATGTATGTGGTAATATATATTAATATAATTGTAATACTGTACTGTACATTAATACTGTAAAATTAAGTGTTTTCTTGATTGATAGGCGTACAGTATGGTGATTTTGTAAAATTAAATTACAAATACTGTATTTACATTGGAATACTCTGTACACAGGAGGATATTGTATTATTGATGTAATCCACTTTATTGTGTTAATTTTTAGCCAATCATCAGCCTTGAAAAAGCCAGTTCAAGAAATAAACAAGCTCTCATTTACATGGGTAAGGTACTTTAGCATCTACATACAGTAATTACCGGGGTATTTATTAGTACATTAACCAAATGCTATACTGTAAGCAGTATAACTATATTGTACAAGATACTGTATAATAATTGGGAAGCGAGTCGAGATTGATACAGTATACTGCACACGTAAAAATAAAACGAAGAGAAATCAATATAAGTGAAATGAGGCCGAGATCCACTTATATAGGAAACATGAGGGGAAAAATTGGTGATCCAACAGTAAGTCACATGAGAGAATAGAGTAGAGGAGAGTAATTTCATTAATGATATTATAAATAACACAATTAATGCCAAATGAGCAATACTCACTTGTGGAACCATACAACCTCAGGCTGGGGGTTGCCCTCAACCTTGCAGGTGAAGTACGCTGTTCCTCCAAACTTGACATCTACGTCTGCTGGTCCCTCCTTGATCAGTGGTTTACCTGGAGTGTCAACACAACACAAGATATTAAACATACTAGAGAAAAAGTCTATCTTATTATCCTGACCCATACCTGTCATAACCCATGCCCCTCCTGACCCCTACCTGTTCCAACCCCTGCCCCTCTTGACCCCTCCATCTCCTGACCCATGCCTTTCCTGATCCATGCCTCCCCTGGTCCCTGCCCCTCCTGACTCATGCCTTTCCTGACCCCTGCCTCCCACCTCTCCCAACCCATGCTCCTCATGACTCTTGCCTTTCTTGATCTCTGCCTCTCCTGACCCATGTCCTTCCTGACCCAAGCCTCTCCCGACCATGCCCCTCCTGAGCCATGCCCCTCCTGACCCAAGCCTCTCCCAACCATGCCCCTCCTGAACCATGCCTCTCCCGACCCATGCCTCTCCTGACCATGCCCCTCCTGACCCAAGCCTCTCCTGACCCATACCTCTTCAGACCATGCCTCTCCTGAACCATGCCCCTCCTGACCGAAGCCTCTCCTGACCACACCCTCCTGACCCATGCCTCTCCTGATCATGCCTCTCCTGACCATGCCCCTCCTGACCCTTGCCTCTTCAGACCCTACTCTATCCCTAACATTACCAGTTGTAAGAATCTACACTACAGTATAGCAGGTCAATTTATATGTGGTACAGCATAGGACAATTCGATATCTACATACATACTAGAAAAATTCTAAGCTATTATTGAATTTGTTGCCACAAACTGAATCTCATGATTTTTTCCTTGCAAACAATGGTTTAGACAATTTCAAGACACCTCTCTTCTATGATATTTCCCTCACAAACAACCTAGAACCGAGATATTTAATATGTCTATTTAATATGCTGGGGGGCTTTGCCCCCCAGCATATTAAATATCTCAGTTATAGGTCGTTTATGACGGAAACCTCATAGAAGACAAGTTTTTTAGAACTGTCAAACCCATTGTTTACAATTAAAAAAAATCATGAGATTTGGTTGGTGGCAACAACTTCAATAATAGCTTAGAATTTTTCTAGTAGTTTTCTGATTTTCAACTCATGATATTTTGGTTATGAGTAAAGAGCGCCAAAAGTGTCATAGATGAAAACCATCTTGTTTTTGTCTGAACTTATTATTAGCAAAACAAATATCAGTAATATCTGCGAACCATGAGAAGGAGTTGTTTGATTTTGTTCATTTTTTCCACAGATGTTTTTATCATTATAGTAAGTATTTTAAAAGAGGCAACATTTACTAGAACCTAATAGAGCCAACCAAAGAAGCTTACATAAGAACATAAGAATGGAGGAAACTGTAGCAGGCCTACTGGCCCATCCTGTGCAGTCCCATTTACACCTAACCCCTATTGCTCATATATCCATCAAACCTATGCTTGAAGCTATCCAGTGTATTCGAATTAATGATGATTGTTTGGTAACTTGTTCCACTCATCCACTACTCTATTTCCAAACCAACGTTTACCTATTTCGCGCGTAAATCTAAATTTGTCTAATTTAAAACTATTGCTACGAGTTCGCTCCTGGTTGGAGAGTTTGAGTACCTTTGTAATGTCCCCTTTGTTCAGCCCTGACTTCAATTTATACACCTCTATCATATCGCCCCTCACTCTATGTCTCTCGAGGGAGTGCAAATTAAGATGCTTTAACCTGTCTCTGCACTCAAGGTTCCTAATGCCCGAGATTAGTCTTTTACTTGACTTAAGATTCCTACTTATCATTACTCCTAAATCTTTCTCGCAGTCGGATTTCTCAATAACATCGTTGTTCATCTGGTATCTGGTTTCCCTGTTTACATCTCCTACACTGATTACTTTACATATGACCACATTGAATTTCATCTGCCATTTCTCAGACCATTCAAAATTTTTTTTTAGATCTTCCTGTAATTTTGCGGAGTCCTCGTCAGATTTAATTACACGCCCTATTTTAGTGTCATCAGCAAATTTACTTATGTTGCTGTCTATGCCAATACCTATGTCGTTTATGTATATAATAAATAATAATGGTCCAGGTACTGAGCCTTGGGGAACTCCACTAGTGACGTTGCTCCAATTGGATTTAGTGCCGTTAATGCTCACTCGCTGTTTCCTGTCCTGTAACCACGCCCAAATCAATTTTAGAATATCTCCTTTAATGCCATGAGCCTCCACTTTTCTTATTAGTCTTTCGTGGGGGACTCTGTTGAAGGCTCTGCTAAGGTCGAGATATACCACATCATAATTGTGCCCCTCGTCCACTGATTCGAAAACACATGAAAAGAATGTTAATAGATTAGCTAAACATGAACGCCTGCTTGTGAAGCCATGTTGGGAATCATTGATCAACTTGTGCTTCTCCAGGTGATTTCAAAGAGAGTTTGAAATGATTGCTTCCAGTAATTTGCCTACAATTGATGTTAGACTGATTGGACGGTGGTTAGAGGATAGTGATCGATCTCCCTTCTTGAAAATCGGTATTACAATCACTATCCTCCAGGATTCTGGTACCACACCCGCTTTTAAGGACATGCTAAACAACTTTGCTAAGGGCATACTAAGCTCTTCCTTACATTCTTTTAATACTCTGGCAAATATCTCATCGGGACCTGGTGACTTATTAGGCTTTAGTTTGTCTATTTGCTTACTAACATCGTTACTAGTCACTACTAACTCGCTTAATTTATTTTCTTCACTATCTCTGCATAGAGTCGGTACCTCGGGTATCATGTTTAAATTTTCGGTGGTGAAAACTGTTGAAAAATATTTATTCAGATTATTGCTCATTTCTCCGTCATTATCAGTTAGCTCGCCGATATCTGACCGTATTCGTCCAATCTTTTCTCGTGTTTTAGTTTGATACATTTGATAGAATCCCTTGGGGTTTGACTTCGCCTTCCCTTGCTACCTTCAGTTCATTATTCCTCTTTGCTTTTCTTATCTCGGTCTTAACCCTGCCGGCCAATCTCAGAGGTAAGCTTCACCACGATTTATTCTCCTACCTATAGCCTTCGTTTGTCCAATAATATTCTTTAAATATTTATTTATCTATTTAGGGTCATTGTTGTTTGATCTGAGTTTTCTGTATGACCTAACTTCCTTGCCAGGGGCAGACCCCCCGCCATATTAAACATCAAGTACTTACTGTATTTTGATATCTGGTACTAATGAAAGCAACTTTGTGGACGTGACAGTACAGTACAGTACAGTACAGTACAGTACAGTACAGTACGCTTGGACCAAGCTGGTTGGTTGTAACAAACAAACGACACACAGTGACTCAGCAGAATTTTCGCAGTCCCACAAAGTACTGTACATAGACATTATTTTAATGTCATATTTATATGATCAGTTTTTCACTGTGCTTTACTCTGCAATTTTCCTCATCCTTAATTCCCTGCCCACTACAGGAGATTTATAATCATAAATAAAAACTAAAAAAAGAAAAAAATACAAATAATTTTTTTTGCATCTTTTAAAATACTTAGTATAATGACGAGAACATCTGTGGAAAAATGAACGAAATCGAACAACTCCTGGTGGTGGTAGTGCTGTTCTCAGAAATTACCCCCCCCCATTTTTTTAATTATGTCCTCTACTATAAATTGACCCTATATGGCCATATCATACCCCACATCCCTTCACAACACTTTCTCCATTCTCTTTAATTAACCACAGAATCCCAGGACTTAGAATGGCTCACCGCGGCACTGGAACTCTGAGTCGTTGAGAGAAGTGAGACTCTTGCCCTGGAGGACAGAGGGGAACTGGCAGGTGGCGGCGACCTGTGTGGTGTGTTGTTTTTCCTTCACCATCTGGGCCAGCCACATCAGCTGGCAGTCACACACCAATGCATTCGAGTCCAACCGCCTGCAAAGGGTATTTAAAATAATAATAATAATAATAATAATAATAATAATAATAATAATAATAATAATAATAATAATAATAATAATAATAATAATAATAATAATAATAAACCAACTATGATCTTATGTCTACTTTCAAATCAAAACGTTACGTACATAGTTTCCATAAAATTGAGCACATATGTAAAGATAAATACATCAAAGGATAAAATGCTAGTCCTTGAATACATCTATGAGAAGAAACAGAATAAAAATAAAGTAATGCAACTGTTACATTATAACCAATGGCAAATGGCAATGGTGCGGTTTCAGTTCACACGGTACTGTGACGGTAGCAGTATATTCAGTGCAGTTTAATCCTATGATTATTATGCCGGCTGCCAAACTTTGATTGACTGAGTATGTAACTGCAAATGCCTTCAAATCTTCTTCAGACAAGAATGTCTGTCCTTCTGGACAAAGAGCTGAAATCCCACAGAAAATTGCACAGGAATCATTGGAGAAACGCCTGTCTAATTCACTAATCAAACAGTCTAGGGCTTCATAGAAGATGCTAATGTGCACATGACTCACGTCAGATCTTTGAACTGTCGTTTCCAGCACAATGAATTCATCATTCTGTCGAGATTTTCTGGTTCGCTTTCGTGTCTTTGTTGGTGAAATGCTGCATTTCTCACAGAGCTCATCAATCTTCTCGGAGTAATGCTCAATCAAGTTACAGTGGCGTTTATCAGCTAGATCTTCACGGAGCAACGAAATGAGCATTGCTGCTTTTCCTAAGTCTGCTTGCTTGTCCTGTAACTGCCGTGATACTTTATCAACTTTTCTAAGAATCTCTGAGATAAACTGCAATAAGCAGACAAATTCTGCATCTATTTGCACAAGGCAGTTTGTTTATATACACTGTGATGTGACCCCACCCTGCATATCTGCACCCTCCCAATTCCTGCCCTCACCTCACCTCAGTGATCTCACCTCACCCATGCCTGCACCTGGCGTGCGGTGCGCCCATTGCCTGAGTCACTTGACTCACTTCCTGGTTTTGGGAATGTTTTTGGAATTACAATTTTGAGAATAAAAAGTGGGGGGGGGGGAGCCCAAAATTTGGGGGGGCCATGGCCCCGTAGAATCGCCCCTGCTTATCGAGTACTACCTATTGGTCAGTTATATTTTGCTAAGTGTTACAGTAATCAGTAACTGAACCTAAGTTTTGTCGTTGTAAGTGAAGGTTCAAAGTGTTATCATATTTAGATTTGCATCTAATAAATAATGATTCAGTATAATGTGTGTATCACCATTTATTCCTTCTAACAATTGCCATCCCTGAAAATACACTTGATAATTCATGTGCACCACACTACCAATTTAAATGAGAGGTTCAATATAGATGTTGTATTCTAAAGATAAAGCCTGGGTGGTGGCAGCTCTAAAATGTAAGTACAGTAATTACAAGTGTGTAATATAATAGACAAGGATGTGGTTCTCCCAGGTTAATTCACAAAACAGAATATAACTACATTGGAGACTAAAAGTAAATAAGAGGAAATGAACAATTAAGTATGAGACACTAAAAAAATATATTAAGTACTTTGAGAAAATGAATTAGAAAATAAAGAAAATGAGAGAGGTATAACCAAGAAGGTTGCAGAAATAAAATAAAGTGACAAAACCAAACATAAAAAATTTCCCCTCTTACAAATGGTGGCAGCGGTGGGATGTATTTTCGTATGACTTTTGAAAACCTGCCAAACATTTCCTCACCTTTAAAAATCCTAAAACTAAAAAAAAATGCCTTATGTTTTCGGTGTTTAGTAGGTGATGGTGTTTTCGGTTTTAATTTGTGTTGGTGTCGTTTTCGGTGCTCAGATGAGGGTGGTTCCATGAACTCAAAAGTGATTCTTAACAATTTTACAAGTTATGAAATGTTAGGTATGGTTTTCAAAGGTTTGTTTGCTTGGTGTTCTTTTTGGTATTGTATTATTTCACTTGTTACCACTGAACGAATCTCAAAAATTTTACAGTTACAATCAGTAGTTTTGACAATTCCAAGGCACTTTTCTTCAATGGTATTTCTGGTGCAAATTACGTTTAAGTAAGATATTTAACCTTTTATTATGTATGTTCATACGTGGCGGTACACACCCAGAACATTGAACGACTGTGGAGCTCCACCAGTTAGGTTAAGTTAATTAATTTAAGTTAAATACTGTTTTAAGATGGTTTTCGATGTGTTATGAACCCTTTTAACTTTAATTTTTATTGCAAATCTCTCAATTTTGAGATGGGAGGGGGAAGGGCTATCTCAGAAACTATTGATTTGTGCCAGAAATGAAGGTCAAATTCGTTCATAACATATCAAAAACCACCTGAAAAACAGCTTCAACTTGTATTTCGTATAGTAGCAAGTGAAAATCTACATTCTTTTTTGGTATTTTACCCCCACATTTTCCCTCAACTTCAAAGCCCTGCCCACCTTGAACAACTAATTTGTGGGTAATTTTAACGGTTAAAATACTCCAAATGAACGCAGTGGATATTTTGCCGTTTTGTTTGCCAGTAATGGAAGATTAGCCAATCAGGGCACACTCACTGTAAAATAGCGTTAGTAGGAAGTTAACTAGTCACAGCAAAATATCCACTGTTATTTTTTTTATTTATATAAAGGCATTTACACTGTAAAAAAAAAAGGCCAAGATGTAGAGGAGACACGATGCTTTCCTATACCACTTAACTCCTTTACACACACGTAGCATTCTTACAACACCTGCTAGTTTCAAACAAACAAAGAAGTCTTATAACACCTACTAATTATAAAACTTAACATATTAAGGATTCTTATAACCCCTCATTTTAGTAAACATAATTATGAAGCATTCTTATAATACCTCATTTTTAGTAAACATGATATAAAGCATTCTTATAACAACTCATTTAGGTAAACATGATATGAAGCATTCTTATAACACCTCACATTTTAATAAATATATGAAGCATTATTATAACACCTGATAATGTTTGAAGTAGGACTCACAGTCGTCTGAGGGAGTGGAGGTTGGAGAAAGCACCTTTGGGCACCCTCTGGAGGCGGTTGTTGTGCAGGAACCTGTAAGTGAGAATGGTGAGTCCTGGCCACACATGTATGTACATCAGTCACTACCTACAACCTCCTTCATAGTCCTTTGTCTATGTCCAGTTCTTTGTTTCTACACCTACATCATCCAGAACTCAAGTGTTTAATACAATAACCGAAAACGTTTGACCCAAGACTCACCAAGATCCAGTGATAAAATACCTTGCCACGTCACGTGCTGGTGATCAACTATTGTACTTTGTTTATTCCAGATTGGAATGTTATTAATTACTGTATACATATCCAGGAGTTACTGATAAAACTCTTGGTTGTCAAGGAGTCGTCGATGAAGCAGTTATCTGGTGTTAGCACAGATTCCTTTTCATTAACGCCAACACCTGGCCATTAAGGACTCCGGTCATCACTCAAGGTGGATGGTTCAATATATTCGAACGAGTAATTATCAAATGGACAAGAAAGGGAAGTCATAAAAAATTAAAATCTATACGGATTTTGAGTTTAATTTTATGCCCTTAATGATGGTTTATGCGAGATTTTCCCTAAAACGTGTCTTAATGCAAAGAATACACATTCGATGGTGGAGCAAGTTAAAAACTACTATGCACAGTATTTACTTAAAATACGGCAAGTTAGCTGTGGTATCCACACCTTTGGCCAAATGACAAAAATGAACCCCCCAAGCAACCTATGCTCAAGTTTGGAAAGACTCCCTGCCTGCTAAAATCTGATAAATTTTTTCTCAGATCGCCAAAATATTGAAAGCTTAGAGACCATGGCTTATTTTCTGTTTACAAAGTAAATACCAATGCGGTTTTTTGCAGTTACGACACCTGATTCATTAATCACAAGTGTACTAAGTAAGAAATGTTCTAGAATAAGAATTCCAAAAGTCAATAGTTTTTGCCGTTTCCTTGATAACGCAACTGTGGTGCTGGTCAGGTCATTATTCAGGGAATATTAAGTATACAGTAGGTGTTTTGGATAGCCTTTGGGATTCTAAATAATAATAATAATAATAATAATAATATTCGTGGGTACAATTTTCTTTGGATTCTTCACAGTGTGTCATGGAATAGATATTTGAGGATTTATGAGTACTGTACCTGCAAGCGCTCGTGGGCCTATCCTCACCTTCACTATCCCCATCACCGGAAATCCGCACCACCTGAACGGCCTTTGCTTATCCCTGGCCCCGTAATCACCATAACTACATGTAAGGTGGTAACAAACCGAGGTGGACGACAGGTCTCCAGCAGGGCCTTAGTGTGATATTGTAAAAGGTTGATACCTCAGATACTGTTTGTGAGGTTGTCGTGCACTACCTTCTTCACAATTAAAATCTCATTTATTTACACAAATGTGCATCAGTTTATAAGCTCCAGCTTTTTAAACATAAATAAGGTGTGTAATATTGCCTAAGTTGAGAAAAAGATTACCGATTGGTACAATATAAGTACAGCTTCACCACAGCACTGAGGATCACTCGTGGAGACTGTTATACATTTATTCAAGAACGAATGAAGGCCACCAAGGTTATTGGATTATTTTGCGTGAATGACAAAATTCCTTGGATAAAATTGACCAGTAAAGACGAAAAAAATCTGACATTTCCTCAAAAGTCCAGAAAGAATTCCTTTGTATTTATTTAATAATAATAATGAGTTCTTTCCGGACATACTGGTCAATCTACACCTAGCGTTTGACATTTCGAACAAGAATTCTAGAACCAGTGGTTCCCAAACACGGGATCGCAAATCGCAAGATGCATCATAAGGGGTCACATACAGGTCATGGGGTCCCATAGTCTAGGTGTCAGAGACTGAAGAACGTGGCCCAAGTGCTCTCTCGTTACGTCGGGACAATAAATTATGGTCAAGGGAATAATGCAGTTACTCTCCTTGTGTCAAGCCAAGTCAGCCCAGGGAAGGCGAACGCTGATAATACGTTACGCGCAACAAAAAAATGGCAGCAAGTTTCAATGATAGATTCCCTGAGTTGCTTACCGAGTCTTTGGATTTTGTTCAGTTTCTGTTCAAGACAGTTGTAAAACAGTGTCTCTTTTGTCCTCGAAATAGCATAATTACAGGCTGACAATGAGGCAAGGATGAATTTTGCCATGTACAGTATGATGACATATCAATGTGTTGGGTTATTTATCAAATTGACAACCAGCGGTAAAAAAAATCAATCTATCAAGATTCTGATACAATTTGGAAGCTCCTCTGTCTGTGAGGCAGCTTTCCTGCTCAATAGTGTTAATAAAACATTATTACCGTAACTGGAGGACCGGTGGTAGAAGCGGTACCGTTCTTGCCTCGCAAGCGAGATGTCACGGGTTCGATTCCCGGGCCGGTGGAAGTTGTTTGGACTTACTTCCTAGCCCCCATTAGTTCCTGTTCACCTAGCAGTAAAGTAGGTACCTGGTGTAAGTCGAAATTTGCAAATTTGTATTCAAGGAAAGTTGTAGGAGCTTCCAATAACTTGATGACATAAACCACTGACTCTTCAGGCTTCTACGACCTTAACTCATGAGACATAAAGGCAAGCATGAACTTAGTATGCTTCCCAGTTGGGCGCTGTAAACGCTTCTGCGCTTCACCTTGCACAAGGATGTAGGGGAGTGCCCAATAAAAAAAAAAAAAAAAAAATTACCGTAACTGTATATCAAACTTAAACTTAGAAAATTTTGTGCTATGTTGTTTAACCACATATACCCCCAGTTAACAAAAAACTTATTAAATAATAATGCACAAATGTTACGTATGACTTATGACTAATGTAACTTGTAATGAAAATTAATTATATGATGATGCACACAAGTCACATACGAAATACGTACAGTATGACAAAGATGTAACTAGAAAATTGTATGTTACGTTGCTTAACCATGTAATCACATCCCCACGTATAGAACGTTAAATGGTCATATAATGTCACATATTAAATATGACAGAGTTGTAGCCTGTTTCTGCCAGTGTTTACTTTAAGACTTCTAAATTATGTTATACATTTTCCTTACTTGTTTTTATAGTCAAATACGTATATCAATATGTCCGTATTTACTCTAAGGATCCTCATATATATATATAGCTTATGTAATGACTTGGGGTCACACTGGATAGGCGACAGTACTAGACGGGATTGCACTGGAAAATGCTTGGGGAACATCTCCTCTAGACGAACCAATGGAACAAAACACACCACACTGTACCTGACATGTGCCATTTCATCTATTAAAATTTCTGAGGATGTTCCATATTTTGCCAGATGCTACACGGGATAACTTTGACTAGACAATGGCATTCAACCAATATTTTAGGATATGCTTAACATGTAGTACAGTAATTAATAAAACTGTGGGGTCACCGTTGATAGTATCATACAACGTGAATGTTGTTTCATGGCATATGTTGATTCATCTACATATGATGTGCCCCCCAAAAAAAATTATTCAGTATTTCTGTATTTGTCAACTTATCAACTACCATATTGTGATTACGTCAATAATAATTGCTACCGGGATATTTTCAATGACTGTTAAATTGCTATATGTGGCATGTTTTGCTGCCTTACAGTTTTGCCAAATGTCATACATTAAAACAAAAAACAAAAAAAAACATCAGACGCAATATGTGAGGTCTGGCATGACAATCCTACCTCCTTTGATCTGAATAAAACTAACCTAACTGGCATTATGCAACAAACATTATAAAACATAATTTCATACTGCAACTAATCATTTAGCATTCATTGAAAAATTAATCAGTCAAAATTGAGATATTTATATGCAAACTAAATTTGAACATACGTATTTATATACTATTTACATAGTTAAGTTGTCTAGATTACTAAGCATGCATTACAATAAGAAAGAACTACTATTATAAGTACTCTTGTATCCGATACCAATAACAAAAGATACACCTTAAAGTCTTAAAGTCTATAGATAAACCCCGAGAAAGCTCTAGCTGTCCCTGAGGCTGTAGCAAACTGGCTAATATTAAATAAGTAAATAACTACCATGAACAGGATTATTTCTTTTGAAACAGACCACACGAAACAATGAAACCTAATGTAACCAAACCCACAACTGGGATCATTGGCATTAGGTCCAGTTGTTTTGTGTTATCTGAAAAGTTAATGGCATAGTGGTCCTGTTCTTGGCAGTCATTTAACACTGTAGGGCTGCGGGTGTTGATGACACTCCCGTGTTGTCCACATAAGGTAAGGTATGGAGGAACTCATAACACATTCTTATTAAATCCAATTCTGGCAACTTCTGGTGTATTATCAGTAGTTCGTCACAGAAAAACTTACAGCTCGTTAGTGCCCTTATGTAACCTAACTACTGTTATGGTTATAATTTCAGCATTAGACAGTCCTTTAATGAATATAATATTTAACTTTGCAGCTACAAGTAGGAACTGGCTATATATTTAGGCGAAGCAATAAATTAGAAAAATTTACGATCGATCTACTTTCTAAATCATGGCTTTATTAAGTCCGTCCCCCCAGTGTCCGAGTGCATAAAACTGTACTGTACTGTGTCAAGGATCAAGCGATACACACACACATGGTTTAGTTATATCTTATTTGTTCAACTTTACATCTTCTCCACCACAAGAACTGGTACTTATTTTGCAAGTTTCATCAATCTTAGATTTGGATGTGATACAACACGAAAAAGTGAAGGAATAATGCCTAAATCATCTACAGTGATTTGTGTTTACAGTCACGAGGAAGTTTCATGTCCAGTACTCAAGGATGTACGCTATCAATTCTTGAACATAACTGCATTCTTCACCACGACTGTGTGACAAACACCCAGGTGGAATTGTAAAGTACTCGTGATGTGCTACTTCGAATTCCTCTTGCCTAAGGAAAATGTCACTACAGTACTGTACTAACATGGCGAAGAAAAGAGTTGGGTGCAAAAAAAAAATGGAGTACATAAGGACGTTTTTTGGGTGTGCAACTTCCTCAAGGACTCCTCTATATGTAGTCATAAAGAGACTTGTTAACATCCCGCAGTGATAAATCTTCAGGAAATGGGCCAATTATGACAAGGCCCCCAGTAACCACCCTGATGATGGAGAAGCATTAAAGACAAATTATCTTCTTGGTATAAAAGGTGATGTCAATGCACTCTACTTTGGAACGACTTTTGCCACAACCTCTAATTTCTCGGTAGAGCTATTTCCACAGTTGAAAACATTGTATCATTTAAAGTATATTAAGTAGATATGAATGCATAAACTGTCTTTAGAATGTTAAACTTTGCATTCAGCTGTGGTTCATGTAATTTTATTTTGTTTAACGCTTCTATAATTATTTATTTTAGTGTACCCAATCCCTGTTATTATAGGACCCGTGACTCCAGTTTCCACACCATGCAGAAAAAATAGACCATAAAGAGGTAAGGTTAAATTTTACATAAGACCTTAAATAACCAAGGGAAAAGGCTATGTACAAACCGCTACTTGTGCTCTAGGAGAAAAATACTGTACTGGGGTCATTCCAAATAAGGAAATTAGAAAACTGGAATATGTAGCGTGCTAGTAAGTCATCCATAACTCCCGCTACTCGTCATTACTTACAGCCTGTGTAACCTATTCAAGTTGGAGAATACATCGGGTCCTAAATTTTCAATCTTGTTGAAATGAAGGTATCTGTAAAACAGGCGGACACACATTAGGCCGACCACCCACCCCAGCTGACAACTTAAGCCTAGTCCCAGGCCTGACTGCCACCTCACACAACATTTGCTCCTCTTAACTAAATCCTGGTCAATTTCTACAGCAGCACCCACGCCCCAAACACACATAACACACTCAAGCCGAGCTGTTTGTGTCAGGTGGCAGAACAGGAGAGCATTCTCGTTCTTATTATTAACATTTCCTTAGGTACAACATACTTACAGCCGCTCTAGGTTGGTCAAATTGGAGAAGGTGTCGGCCTCGAATGTTGCAAGGTCGTTGAAATGTAGGTACCTGGAATGACGAGGGAGTGTGCAGGGTGAGGTGATGTGTGTAGTTGGTGGACGTGCGGCCGTGATAGTCAACACATGTGTCTTGTAAAGTACAGTACAGTACGTGGGAACAAGAAAGGGAAGCACTGGGCATGTCTCACTATACTAGACAGCAACATCTCCAAGAGTATATCGTCCATGTACAGTGCCGGGACGGTGTCTATAGACTAAATAGTTTTAAAGTTTAAAATATGTCCATGAAAATACTACAAAACATGTAGTAACTAAGAACTTTGAACATCAACAAAAGAAAAGTTATCTGGTGCATTACTGTATTATGAAAATATGTGTGTGCTGCAGGTGCAGGTACTCAACGGGGCACAGTAAAGCGGCCACGAATGTCAAGAAGTCATTTCTTACTCCTTCACCACACGAGGTTGCTTATTTGGACATTATTAAAATGTACAAAAGGAACGATATAATCTTCTAATGTGTTAATAAAAGGCGTCCGTATATATAATGTAATGTTGGTTGTTGTATGAGTGAGGAAGCATAGAACAGGAGCAGTTGAGTGGTTGGAGTTGGAGTGCACGAGCTGGGTGACGTGCTGCGGGTGTGGGTGTGTGTGTGTGTGTGTGTCAATATTTCTTAACTTAAAAAAATTCTGTTCATGGTGATTATTGTTTTTTTGTTTTTTTAATGGGAGTCTTGGGATGTGCAGCCAAGCTGCTGAGTGTTTGGCACTGTGGCGGGCTGTAGGTGAGGTAAGTGGGGGGTCTGATCCAAGAGTGGTGGAGAGCGAGGATGGGTACTCAGCCAGCTTTTACAGAATAATACAGTATACTGTACTCCGTCGTGTGCTGCCTGCGGGTACCTCTCAGATTACCCGTTCTCTCCTTAGTAGGGTAAATGGTGTGGGTTTAGTGATCAAATTGGATTTTAAAATGTGGGAAGTATTTACATGCAATAACAGTCCTTTCGTTATATACTGCATGGTCAAACTGTTCAGTCAGCAGGTAACCATATCATGCAGCCAAACACTAAGGAATGATGGCAATATCCCGGAAATAACAATGAGTTCGGGTGAAAAATCATCCATAAATAACCTGAAAAGAAGTTATGACACCTTTAAAAAGTCGTGTTAAAAATCCAACATTAAGAGTGAAACATGTCTAGGTGTTACTCCTGGAGCAGACTTGTTAACCACAACAGTACACCGAGGTGACTCAAACCAAGTTACGGTAACACACTACTTCTCCTGGTAACATAGATGAAAGTGAAGTGCTTTTAGTAAGAGGCAACAGAGAAGGCAGTAGATGCCATGTTAACATTGTTTGGTGTTGGCTTTAGATTAACATATGAAAAAAAATCCTCGTGAGATCATATTATTATTAAATATATATATATGAATTCATTACATTCATGAACATGTCATTAACCTTTAAAGTTTAATATGTGTACGGTACATAATTATGACTGGAGGAGTGTTCAGTAATTAGACAGAATAAAAACAAGAAGAAAACGTTAGTGGTTACTCACAGTTGTTCCAATTTGTCGAGCTCTTGGAACACCTGCCTCTCAATAACCCGTATCCGGTTCTTATACAGGTACCTGAGAGAAAGAAAGTGAGAGAGAGGAGGCGTTGGAGCAGCAGTCAGGCAGCATAGAGCCCCACCCCCCTTACCCACCCCAGTCCACCCATAAACTCCAACTGCTTGCTGTGTGATGTACTACAACTCACTTTGTAAAATGTTCACGGCTTTTCACTTGTTCACCCAGTAATTCCTGGTGCATACACTAAGATTACTTTAAATATTAATTTTATGAAAAAAATGCATTATTATTTTTTTCTTTACCTTCAAAAAATACATTAGTATTAATTTATGATTTCTTAACGGGTTGCTAACACATACGGAGAGGTGTATGTATGGCGTCTGTGGTGCGGTCCTTGAGGCAAAAACTTACATGGCTATACTGTAATATTCTTTCTACCCTAATCTCTTCCTTTACCTGTTGTTATCGCTGTCACCCACACCATCTAAGTCAACACTTAACACAATATCAAGATAAACCAGAATCTGAATCAAGATTTTTTTTCGTTAACACAATAATATAATTACACATGCAGCAAACCACAGATTTGTCCACGTGGCGACAGAAACAAAGTTACCCTATATGATTATAAATGCATTAAATTCTTTTATTCTAATGAACGCCTAAAATACCATAAACTTCATACATAATCATCTCGCACAGGATTTCACCTGAAGTCCTTCCCAGCTAGGTTTCCCATTATCCAACATGCAGCGTTAAGCTATCTGTCTCGGAAGAATTTGAAAATAAATTAATCAAGCAACATTGGCAAACATCTGTATGACGTACACATAATAAACAGTTCTCCACTTTATCCACCACAAAGTGTTTTGTTTACAAAGGCCAACGACCTGACCTTCAACAGGCTTAACCCTCTCAGCTGTCAAGAGGTCAGAGGGTCAAGCTTTAGGTCAAGCTTTAACCTTTGACCAAATGTCTTCTGTTGCTATTTTTTAAGGAAACAATTTGTCAGGGGCACAAGAGGGTACAGCGCCAACGACTTAAGGTCACCGTGACAAAATAATGACACTCCACCACCAACATGATTATTTCCTGATATATACAGAAATAAAATATTCTTAAATTTAATAAGATATATTATGTTGTGTAAAAAAAAAAAAAAATTGAAGAAAAGTCCAGCAAACGACCTGGAGGAGTCCGTGCACCTGTCTCAGTGTTGACTCTATCTCCAGGGGATAGTCTACTGTTATTTTCCCGACTGGTAACAGGTGATGAAAAACTGGATAACAAAAGTAAATCGAATAAGTTGGAGGTCGACTGCAACACAAGGCTTCCTTTATTTGTAAACTAGGATAACTATTCCCTGCATTAGGATAATTAAAGTATTACATTCCCAGTATTATATAGCATGAAAAAATGCTGAATGTTCTGGCATACACGAGGAAGTTCAGATGTATATGACACTTTTCAATGCTGGGTGTAGATCTTTGCAACTATTTACAGGTCGTGTGTAAAGTAAAGAAACACTACCAATGATGTGTCACTCCTTAGGGGGCAGTAACTCGTTAACATATATCACAGGATAATTCTGAAGGAAATGTACCCCAGACAGGGAGGAGACCGTCTGTTTTCGCATAACTTTGAAATCATTAGCTGGAGTTGCTGGAAGTATTAGCTGTGAACATAACCCCAACGTATGAAGCACAATGGGTGACACTAATACACGAGAAGTAAACAAAATGAAGGCATGTAGACAGTAAGTGACGTCACACTGTATCTCGGAAGATTAGCGAGGACTGGCAGGCGGCTCATCAAAGGTGGTGGTCACTACCTATCTTAAGAGCCGAGGTAATGGTGGTAGACACGATGCTGGGTGATAGGGGGGTGTGTGTGTGTCAGGGGCAGATCCAGGAATATCAAAAGGGGGTCTAAGAAGTTTGGGTGGGGGGAACCTGGCGCGCACAGCGAGCCCACCCATTTTTTCGGGGGGCTGTAAGCCCCCTAGAATTATTAGTATTTTTTTAAATGGACCAATATTATGGGCATTTTGAAGCCATGTGCACTTGATATTAGGAGATATTCTGAAGTCAATAGTAATTAGTTCTTATTATACAAAAATGCCTGAGTACAATAATGTATTAAAGAAAAGTATTGGAATTTTCTGGTGAAAAGGAGGGGTCCAGACCCCCAGGAATCCCCTTGTGTGTGTGTGTGTGTGTGTGTGTGTGTGTGGAGAGAGAGAGAGAGAGAGAGAGAGAGAGAGAGAGAGAGAGAGAGAGAGAGAGATGGGTGTGTGTAAAAGAGAGAGATAGGTGGGTGGGGGTGTGTGTGTGTGTGTGCAGCCACACACAGGGTGGTGAAATGCGTCTAGAGTGGCAGCATTATGATATTGCTAAGGTGCAAGCACTGCTTGCTCCCTCTCGCTTTCAGCTGCCGCCGCTGGCTAGCCCTCGTGGCGAACAGGGAAGCATATTGCATCAGTCTTCCCCTGCCAGTACACAGCCTCCTCACCATCAAGACTCCTGCTGTGCCTCCCTGTGGCAACACACGGTAACTGGGTGCCCTGTGGGCCCAGGCTAGATCAGCAGGGGATCTCGGAGAAGCAGCGAGTCCCAGAGGGACGGCGCATAGGCCCACTGGCATGTGGACACGTCCTGGCGCCTATCAACCACTGCCCTGTTGCCTTGCAGATTAACCTAGGCAGGTATAAGGGTACGGGAGTAAACCCCGAAAGAAAATCTGAGGTGGAGCCTAGGGTGACAATAAAAAGTGAAAGTTTTTATTTTTAGATGGCCATTTGTCCAATACTGCGTACCCATGAAAAAAGAACACAGGCGAAATCCTGGGTCATTTGGACAATATTTAGAGGTGGCTCAAGCCATTGGAAGTTAACACTACTGAAATTATTATTGATTTTTTCTAATTTCTTTATTTATGAACCGATTACTATGAAACTTTGCAGGTATATGTAGAATGCAAATTCAAACTAAAGTTGTTCCTAACATTTTTTCTAAAAATGAGTAATGAGTATTTTGGCTGGTGCAGCTATTGGCAATGCAGAGGGGAGGGAGAGGCGGGTGTCAGTCGGGGTAGGGGGAAGAGGTTGTGTGCCAGTGTCTGACTGGTACAGTAGCATCAGTTGTGTGTGAGACGTGACGGTGGGTGTGTGTGCGTCGCTCTTGTTGCAGTATTACGGTTAGTACCATTGTCTTTGTCTAAAATCAATGCATCAATTTAGGTATATAACACTTTAAAAACTTTATACAAGTGATCTTGCATGCCGTATGCTTTATGGGTGCTGTTGTTTGCATAACAGTAACAATATAAGTTACATAAATGTTTTTGTTTGTTTCAGGTTCAATGGAGAGTACACGTTCAAAAACTGAAGTTTGGCTCATTGGTCAACACATAACCGAAATCACGGGTGCACAACTTCCTTCAAGAGGAGATGTTCTACGTCTGTTTTTCCACGGTCACAATGAACATAAGAAAACAGTGAATGATTCTGCGAGTGAAGTTGCAGCATCGGTTATTAGTTTCTGGAATAAAGCACGGATTCCTACCGTAACTGAGAAGAGTATTGGACGAAAGGTAGTGGATCTTTTTTTAATGTGGAAGGGACTTAAGAAAAACTGCACTCGCACTACAGACACACAACGTAAGAAAGAGGAAACTTTTTGTGATGAGTTAGAGGACCTCTTCGATGTTGCCCACCCCAAGGCAATGCAGCTCTTGACCATCAAAGAAGACCGAGCATTCCTGGCAGCGCAACGAGAAAAAGGGAGAAGAGGTGTAATGCAGGAGTAGACAAAAAGATTGCTTGTTCCATCAAGTGTCGGGAAGAAAGCAAGAGTAAGCAATCTCTACAACAGAATCAAGCCAGTTCTGCTCTTGAATATGATGAGTTGGGTTCTTCGTCTGAAACAGAATCACAATCAAGCTCGTCATCATCTACAAGTTCCCTAGCGATATCACCAGTGGTATCTTCTTCCAATCGTAAACGTGCTACTCTCAAAGTTATCACCCCTGAATTGTCAAGTACATTGGACCGCACTGGGATCAGTCACCGCTCTGCTCTCCGGATCGTCAGTGCCACGGCTGCTAGTCTAGGTCATGACCCAATGGAACTAGTTTTAAACTATGAGACAGTGCGTACTTCGCGAGCGACCCACCGTTCTGGGATTGCCAACGAAATTAAAGAAAAATTTCAACCTAGTGAAGTGCTCACTGTGCACTGGGATGGAAAAATTATTCCTGATGAACAAGGAGCGAGTGTTGACCGAATCGCCATTCTTGTCTCCGGAATCAATACTGAAAAGCTGCTTGGTGTCCCGAAACTATTGTCAGGGACTGGACAGGCCATTGCTACAGCAGTCAGTGCAGCGCTGGAAGAGTGGAAAATATCAGAGAATGTTTCAGCACTCAGTTTTGACACAACAGCTTCAAACACTGGGCACTTGTCGGGGGCATGTGTCATTCTGGAGCAGAAACTCGGCCGCCGTCTTCTGCATCTCGCGTGTCGTCACCACATCCTTGAGCTTGTTGCCGAGAAAGCGTATGTGGAATGCATGGGGCCTTCCTCTGGACCAGATAATACTCTCTTCTCTCGCTTCAAGCATAAGTGGAAGGACATCAGTCAAGATGACTACAGCCCTCTCTCAGACCTCCCTCCAAGTTTGTACGAGAAACGAGATGACCTCATCTGTTGCTGGAAACATCATCTGGGCAAGAAGCAGCAGCCACGTGATGATTACCGTGAGGTACTGGAGCTAGCAATCAGGTGTCTCGATGGAGCTCTACCCAAGTTTAATCTCCGACGGCCCGGAGCACTTCACCGAGCACGGTGGATGGCTAAGCTCATTTATGTCATGAAGATCCTGATTTTTGCTAATCAGTTTAAACTAACTGCTCGTGAGACATTAGGCTTGAAACGATTCACATTCTTTGTGCTAGAGGTGTATGTCAGTGCATGGTTCACGGCCTCCGTTCCATCCTCCGCTCCTGCTAATGATTTGCGGCTCCTCCAAGACCTGTCAGAGTACCACGACGTCAAAATATCAAGAACATGTCTCACAGTCTTCGGTCGTCACCTGTGGTACCTCAGTGAAGGCTTGGTGGGTCTTGCACTCTTCGATCCACAAGTTAATGCAACAATGAAGACAAACATAGTTCGGGCAATCGTTGAGAGGAAGGCGACCGAGGATTCACCAAAACGTGCTGCTCTTCCTGCCACATCTTCCCTTCCCACAAAGCAGCTCTCAGACTTTGCTTCTAGAGGATCAAACTTTCTATTTGAAAGTCTCAAAATGAAGACTTCTTTTTTGTCCAAGGAACCTGACACATGGTCTGATGATGAAGACTTCAAAACTGGCGTCGCAGTTGTGGGTGGTCTCAGAGTCATCAACGACACTGCAGAGAGAGGGATTGCCTTGATACAGGCATTCAACAGCAAGATCACGAAGAGTGAAGACCAGCGTCAACATCTGCTGCAGGTTGTTGAAGAGCAGAGGCGGTCACAACCAGGGACATCAAAACAGGACCTTACAAGCAAAAAGCGAAAACAATGAATGGGTTGTCCACACCTCTCCCACCCATTGATGTAAGCGTGTTCACTGCAGTTTCATTTTAAAAAGGAATTAATCATTTATATGTACAGTGTACACATAAACTTGCTCAATATGTAAATTTTAAAATAAACCTGCATATTATGAATATTCGTATTTTTTGCCAAAAGGATAAAACTTCAATTGACTTGAGCTACCTCTAAATATTGTCCAAATGACCCAGGATTTCGCCTGTGTTCTTTTTTCATGGGTACGCAGTATTGGACCAATGGCCATTCCATTTAATCAATTTTAGAAATTCACCCCTATGCACTATTGTCACCCTAGTGGAGCCCCACATCAGGCAGACATGCTTACAGTGCTCCAACAAGACCCCAACGGCGGTATAGGCGGAAGAGGTGACCAACATGGAAACCCAACGACTACACCGTCGGACGAAGGCAATGCCTGATGGACAGGCTACAAAGGCGAAACCCAACAAACTAGGCTATTGGCAGTCCATTGCAACCCTCCCTCTCCACAGTCGTTGCAACACTTGCACCACTGGATCAGGAAAAAGGGGGGCCAAGATGTGTGGTTGCAGCCTGCACTCCTGCTTCACCACATAAATCAACTCATCATACCTCTCATCATCATCAAAACCCCTATACCCCCAAAAGTCCTATGGCGACGGAGGAGTGGCGATGGGGACAGGCAGAGATGACTGCCGGGGGAGTCTCTAGTCACAACGCTGCACATGGGTAGCACAGATAAGATGGTCGTTTATGCACTGGGATCTAAGCAGCAGTGCAATCCGGTCCTGTCTGTGCGACTGAGCAGCCCGTGCCGTGCCATGCGTGGCCCAGACCACTGTGACACTGATCATCGACTTGTCAGATCCAAGCTCTAACTTCACGTCGCCCCAAAACAGTGAAGACAGCAAGCCTCCAGAAGAGGTTTTAATATTAAGCATCTGGAGGATCCAGCAGTAGCACATGCTTTCAGAGAGCAGCTCGAACAAGGGCTTATAAGCAACCCAATAGCAAACAACATGAATCCCACTGCCGAATGGGATACTCTTAATTCTGTTAGGACAAAAACCTGCAGTGAGACCATCGGCCAGTTCAAAAGAATACACCAGGACTGGCTTAATGAAAATGACCCGGCAATCATAAGTACACATCGATGATAAACGTGCTGCTTTTACCGACTGGCAGAACAACCCTCAGTCTCGAACCAAAGCCGATACCTTCCGCAAGAAGTAAGCGACAGCCCAATGGGAAGTTCGCAATCTAAAGAACGACTAGTTTAAAATAAAGCATGTGAAACACAAAAACTTGCAGATCAACACATGATGTGCAAATTTTTCATTTCCACTAAAACATTTTATGGGCCAGTCACTCATGGTGCAGCCCCCCTCTGCACATCTGACGGTAACCTCATAATTAAAGATGATGAAGTCCTCCTTCAATGCTGAAAAGAGCACTACCATTCGTTGCTCAACTGAAACACTTGCGTGGATGTCCTGACTACCCAGCAGGTCCCTCAGCATCCAGAGCTGACCCACCTCAGCTATCCACCATCCCTAGATGAGGTAGCTACTGCCATCAAACAGATGAAAAATAACAAAGCTTCTGGGCCTGATTGAATCCCAGCCGAGGTGTATAAAGGAAGAGGACCTCTGCTTCCCAGCCGTCTCCACTCCCTCTTGGAGAATACATGGGAAAAGAAAGAAATCCCCCATGCTCTTAAAGATGCCTCCATTGTCAATATTTATAAGAACAAGGAACACCGGTCAGACTGTGGCAACTACCGTGGGATCTCGCTGCTCTCCGTAGCTGGCAAGATTATTGGATTATTGCCCGAGTCCTCCTAAACAGACTTCTTCCTGAGGCGGAAAATTTCCTCCCTGAATCTCAATGTGGTTTTAGACCATCATGTGGCACCACTGACATGATCTTTGCTGCCCGCCAGATCCAGGAAAGTGCAGAGAACAGCGTCGTGACCTGTACATGGCTTTCATCGACCTAACCAAGGCCTTCGACTCGGTCAACAGGGAAGCCCTCTGGTGGACCCTCAGCCGTTTTGGCTGCCCATCAAAATTCATCGCCATTGTGAGGTAACTCCACGGTGGCATGAACGGCAGTGTCCTGCACAACTGCACCCAGTCAGCGTTCTTCCCCATCCAAACAGGGATTAAACAAGGGTGTGTACTGGCACCAACTCTCTTTTCCATCTTCTTGGCTGCCTTCCTTACTCTTGCCAGTGTCAATTTAGCCAGCGGGGTGAACATCGTGTACCGGGTGAAGGGGGGTCTTTTCAACACAAGACGACTCCAGGCAAGAACAAAGGTGTTGGCAGCTTTCATTACTGAACTTCAGTATGCAGACGACCTCACCCTTGTTGCTCACACTGAACACGACCTACAGGAGATCCTGAACACCTACACAGACGCGTATGCACACTTAGGTCTTGAGGTGAATGTACGTAAGACTTAGATTGTCTTTCAACCTGCCTCTGGTTCAGACACACCTCCACCATCCATCCAGCTTAACAGCTTAACAGTACTACCTTCTCTAATGTTGCCAACTTTTGGTATCTCGGTTCCCACCTGTCCACCACCTCAGACATCGATGAAGAGATTCAGCATCGGATCAAATGTGCATCTCAATCTTTGGCAGACTCCGAAATCGTGTCTTTAGCTGTAGGGAGCTGAAATTATCTACAAAGCTGCACGTATTTCGAGCAGTGGTCCTCCCCACTCTGCTATATGGCAGTGAGACGTGGGTCGCATACAGGAGGCAGCTCAAGGCACTTGAAAACTTTCACCAACGTAGTCTACGTTCCATCCTCCGAGTTCGCCGGGAAGACAAGAGAACAAATGCCAGTATTCTTGCTGACACCAACTGTAGGAGCATCGAGGCTACCATTATCCATGAACAACTACATTGGACTGGACATGTTACCTGCATGGACGACAGTAGACTGCCAAAGCAGCTACTTTACAGTCACCTAACGAATAGTAAACGTAACGCCAGTGGGCAATTGAAAAGGTATAAGGATAGTCTCAAGACAAACCTGAAAAAGTGTCAAATCGATCCCCTCACCTGGGAGTCGATTATTCCACATCGTAACGCATGGAGGAGCACCACACGAAAAGGCGTCAATATTTTCCGAGTTAGCTCGACTGCAAACCGAGGCAGACAAGCACCAACGCCGGAAAGACGCTGCCACCGCCCCTCCCGCAGCAGATGGTGCCCTCCACATGTGCAACGAATGTGAACGACGCTGCGGGTCCCGTATAGGGTCTCTTTAGTCACCTCAAAACTCACCAACCAAGCTGACATCCCAAACACCTTGTATCATTGTATCATAGCTGGATGATCGTCATACTCGATTCCGAGTGACAGCAAAGTAGTAGCAAAGTAGTAGTAGTGTGTGTGTGTGTGTGAAAGAGAGAGAGAGAGAGAGAGAGAGAGAGAGAGAGAGAGAGAGGTGTGTGTATGTTCATCAAAGTCAAAGAAGTTGTGAGTTTCGCTGTCATGAGATGTTTACATTTTAATCCATCCAGTACGGAAAACTTGTCGCAAGTTGAGTGAACTAAACGACTGTTAGCGATCATTGTACAAATTAATAAAACAGTGGAAATTTAGCAATAATTTGATCAAACGCATAATACATATTAGTGATATTTCTCTAAACAAGGTCTGCGAGAGGTTACGGTGTAAGAAATATGAACACCCATAAAAGGTACTGTATAATAAATACATCCAACTTAAAAAGAGTCGCCGTCGATATTGACAATGAGGAGCTTAACTGACGGCAGAGATGGTAAGCCAAAAGTCCTGTGAAGCGATCACCTCCCCGGCCACTGTAAAACAGGAAAACACAAATTTCAAATGTGTTTTCTTTTCTAACGTGTGGACCATCACAAGGTATCTTGTGTAGGCTAAAATACGTTGGTATTTCACCATTAATCTCCTTAAATTTGAAAATGTCTAAATTCAAAATAACAAGTGAAGTATTGCATCATTGGGTTACATGTCCGGTTCTGGGGACAGTCAGTCGTGATACAAATTCTTTATCTTATGTGTGTTATTGTCTTACCATCATGGAGAACAGTTACTACAGTACTCTCCTGTCTCACCAGTAGGGGTCTTATACAAGGTCTGTCTTTGAAGCTCTACTCGGGCACAGGGATGGGTCATCCCTGTGCCCGAGTGGCAAAAGTTTTCAGGCTATTCTTGACAGCACCACATTCAGTGTGTTAAAGTGAAAGGTCTTTTACCAGGCTTAAGCTTTTGAAAACATCCCTGAGAAACAGAACCTGAGAAAAATGGTTGTATAATCTTTTGTTCATAGCTTGTGAAAATGACATAACTGATCAGATTGCAGATTGGAAGCTTAAGAAAACTAAGAGAATTAAAATTTAAGTTTAATTTCCATGAATAGGTTAATGCTGCTGGTTTTATCCAAGCAGTAAATACAAAATATATATTTATTTTCATTATTTATTTCTGTTTGATTAAATATTTTACTTTATCCATCAAATTTCTATGATAATGTTTAATAATTAAATATTCAATAAAGAAAATGTTGCAGTTCACTTGGTAATTTTTCTTTTAATCCACATTAATTGGTCAAATTTGATAGGCTGAGTGGCGGGTTTGTAACCCCCTCCCCCTGCTCGGGCACATGTGCTGTATATACAGTACAGTACCAGGTTTTTTATTTACCCCACAGAAGAGCAGAGACTAGTTTGTTTGGCACCTCCGTAAGGGTGACACGAGACGTTCAAGACTGTCTTTGACGTAGTTGTTGGACGAAAGAAAATGCTTGAGGAGCCATTTATTTCATGGTATAAGTTCCTGTACAGTTTCAAAGGTTTATTAAAAAAAAACATGTGGTAGGACCCTGACAGTATAAAGCACCAAGCCTGTTAGTAGAGAGGGATGACTATAATGTGGTGACGGCCGCTCCACCACAAGTCAGAGCCTCTGGTTAAAGAAGGCGCCAGTCCACATAAATCGCACTTAACGCCATTGGAGTGTTATAGAATTATCTTCTACTAAATGCTGTTTTAACATCAAGCATAAACTCTTCATTTAGTCCAGGCTTGACCAACACTGGCACAAGTTCAGGTATACTCATGAGCCTGTCCATGACCAGTACTGTACCTGCCAACCAATCGTACGACACTGTGACTGATCGATCAACCAACCAGATAGTAAGGTAACAGAGGACTTGAAGTGACACAAAAGAACGTGCCATCAGTAGAGATTTTCAATAATAAGAAATGGCGCGCAGAATCCGTAGAGTTAATGGTGTGTGTGTGTGTGTGTGTGTGTGTGTGTGTGTGTGTGTAATAATAATAATAATAATAATTAACGGTTTATTGAAAGAGCTTGGCAGCCAGAAGGCTGAAAATATACAGTTACATATTTGGGGAATGGGTTACGAATTACAAATAATATACAAGTGACATAAGTGACACAAATAAGACATATAATAACTAGATGGGGAAAAGCTCAAACTACAGTTCATTTCAACATAGTGACAGTGTATGGAGCAGTGTTTGCTGGGAGTGAATACACTGATGTGTGTGTGTGTGCGTGTGTGTGTGTGTGTAGCGTCCCATATTCCATGGACACATTGTCAATACCTGGTATTAACTTGTGGGTCATGTGTAAGATCGGTTTATAGCTGGTGGGTGGACGCTGCCTTTGGTCACCAGTCTAAGAAAATGTGTAGAAAAGAATCACTCAATAATACAAAAGGAATCTGAGTCAACTGATGATCAAATCAGAATATGCCTCACAGTACATGAACTTCAAGTGAATACCAGAAAATAAAAGTCGAGGTAACTTCATGGCAGTTGTATAAGAAAGCTAGGAATAACATTTAACTGTGCTTTGATGGGAGGAAGAACAGTAGAAACTATGAGTTGTAAAGGGGGTATAGACATATTTAGTCACCAAAGATGTTTGTTGGATAACTTGGTCACTCGGAGGACGGATGGTGGTGCCCAGGGGGGGGGGGGGGTCAAAATTCCCTCACTACCGACTGTCACTAGATCACACGTAGGACGTTTGGCCACGGGACGTTAGGGCTGTGGGCCACGACCCTGGACGCTTGAACCATGCGTCAAAGTACAGTAATATAAATAACATAATAACTTAACCTAACAAAACCTGAAGGTTCTTGAGTGGAAGGTTCCCAGGTGTATTAAGGGGATTATAATTTACTGTTATGAACTCTTTGGTCTTTGACTCTAACGTCCACCCTACCTACAGCTCGTGGCCCAAACGTCAGGGGGTCGTGGCCCATGGCCCAAACGTCAGGGGGTCGTGGCCCATGGCCCAAACGTCAGGGGTCGTGGCCCATGGCCCAAACGTCAGGGGGTCGTGGCCCATGGCCCAAACGTCAGTCCACCGACTAGATCATTCCCAGTTTGCTCGACTCTTACTCCCGAGTCCTTCTACCGAGTCATGTGATACGTTAAGAAAACTCGATAACCATAATGTAGTGGCAGGGCGACCCACTCCGAGAGAAGTACTTAAGCTGACATCATCACCACGCCTGATATACATATACTGAGTACATTAGTAGTGGGCACGATGGGCTGCGCCGACGTCCATTTTATCTCGATTAAGATGACACAACCCACATGATACGCCAGTCATTATCAACTCTCACAACACGTCTCCGCCAGGTCCTAGACACTGACACACACACATGCATCTTCATTCTTAGGAGTCTCGCGAAAATCATTAATTCAGCCTTCTTCTGTGCCAAGAAATCCGCCTTTGCTCCTCTGTTCTCTTAAACAAATAATAAGTTCTCTGCCTTCCTCGTATCAAAACAACTTGCACACTTGACTCACACTTCCCGGTCCTAAACTTCAAGTTTGCCTTGCCTTATAGGTAATGTGGCAAGCACAACCTCCCCTTCTCTCTGACCAGCAGTCTTAATGTTTATGCCAACCTATGCTGCCCCTGCCACCCCCTGCATACTGGTACATACACCCCTGCCACCCCCTGCATACTGGTACATACACCCCTGCCACCCCCTGCATACTGGTACATACACCCCTGCCACACTCTGCATATCGAAGACACACCCCTGCCACCCCTGCATACTGATACATACACCCCTGCCACCCCTGCATACTGGTACATACACCCTACAACCCCTGCATAATGGTACATACACCCTGCCACCCCTGCATACTGGAATATACACCCTGCCACCCCCCCTGCATACTGGTACATACACCCCTGCCACCCCCTGCATACTGGTACATACACCCCTGCCACCCCCTGCATACTGGTACATACACCCCTGCCACACTCCACACCATCATCTGACAACGCTGGAGGAAGGCGCGGCTAGACCACTCCAACAAAGCTGCATTCTGACACGTCCAAGACCCAAGTTACACGGCCTGGCCAGTTGATCACACTTCTCTACTGCCAATTACGTACCTGAGACCTTGTTAGCGGCTCATAAATCCGACTCTAAACATTTCCAATTCGGCGCCAGTGTTGTTATGTAGCGTACAGTCATCTCGGGTACATGATAGGTCTTACCCGGACCCTACCCGATAACTCGTCTCCCCCCGCCTACCTTTCCTGTAACTTTAATCGCCTCTTGTTCCATCCTTTTAAAGGAAACAAAATCTTTAGCAGTATCGAACGACTTCACGGAGGTCTAATTTAACAGAACACTATATAGCCTCGGATTGGTCCCTAGGTTGGTAAGTTGTCAGGTGTGACGGACTAAGGACGGCAGCTCTCCCCTCACACCTGTACACTGCCTGTCATTGTTAGTGTCAAGCAGAAAATAAATAAACTAAAGATATGTGTGTGTGTGTGTGTGTGTGTGTGTGTGTGTGTGTTAAAAGGAGCTAAATTAGTTCTTATACATGTGTATATATGAGAAACAATAGCAAATTGTCAGGTTTTACGCTTAAGACTATATTCACTTGGGTGTTAGCAATGACACGTGAAATACTAACAACTAATAAGACGTTTACACCACACACACACATATAAGATAAATAAGACACATAAACATTAATTCAAAGGCAAATAAATAAGCTTCCAGCACTCGCTAGCATCTTACGGAACCGCCTTGAAGTGTCATTGTCATCACAGTTCTAAGCTCTCCACTGGACACTTAGCAGCAGTAAGCTACACATAACGCCGCCACTCACGGAAATCACACCAACACCCGATGAATATTTAATTACCTGAGTGAACAGCCTGGGAGGGTTGTAAATGATGTTCTCTGCCACTCGATCACACACCACTACCAACCTATACTGAGTAACTTGTTTCTCACATGACCACTCTTATAATTACGATCATTACGAAAACATTGATATATATATTTTTTGTATTATTTTTCTTATTATTCAACATGCCCATTGCAGGAGGTTGTATGTTTTTAGAAATGGAAATAAACTGTTTCTATCCTCCTACCAAGGCCATAGTATATGATGCCACGCTTATGGACACTATACACCTGCCTCCCTCCATTAACTCTTCCCAAACATCTGTGGTTTAAAGAGTTTGTACTTACTTAGATCTAGAAAATATATTAAAAATATCATAAATAATAATCAAAAGATAAATAACTGTATTCACTTCTTAAAATATAATTACCATATAACTGTTATTGGCGGAAAGTTCCTCGGCATAATCCTGCCTGGTGACAGTATCTATCATGCAACAGTATATTATCACCTCACAGTTAACACACCCATAAATAACTAACTAACGTGTGATGAACCGCTAGAGACAACAACAGTGATAGTAAACTCACAGGTATCGCAGGGACTCGAGGCCAGTGAAGGAGTCGTTCTGTAGCCTGGTGATGTGGTTGTTGTTGAGCAGTCTGGGGGAAGACACCAACACCGATTAGTCATACAATGTCTCTACTCTTAACTCCAAACATTTTGTATTCCTCAATCTGGAAAAATTAACAATAAATAAATCATTATTAATATTTACAAATACATAGTTGTGTGGAGCATCACCTAATGTAAGTGGTGGAGGTCCTCTACTGGAGAAGGAAGGGCCAGGAGGGAGGGAAGGGCCAGGGAGGGAGGAAGGGCCAGGGAGGGAGGAAGGGCCAGGGAGGGAGGAAGGGGCCAGAGAGGAGGAAGGGCCAGGGAGGGAGGAAGGCCAGGGAGGAGGAAGGGCCAGGGGAGGAGGAGGGCCAGGGAGGGAGGAAGGGCCAGGAGGGAGAAGGGCCAGGGGAGGAGGAAGGGCCAGAGGAGGAAGGGCCAGGAGGAGGAAGGGCCAGGGAGGAGGAAGGGCCAGGGGAGGGAGGAAGGGCCAGAGGAGGGAGGAAGGCCAGGGAGGGAGGAAGGGCCAGGGAGGGGAGGGGAAGGGCCAGGGAGAGGAAGGGCCAGGGGAGGGAGGAAGGCCAGGAGGGGAGGAAGGGCCAGGGAGGGGAGGGAAGGCCAAGGGAGGGAGGAAGGGCCAGGGAGGGAGGAAGGGCCAGGGAGGGAGGAAGGGCCAGGGAGGAGGAAGGGCCAGGAGGAGGAAGGGCCAGGGGGGGGAGGAAGGGCCAGGGAGGGAGGAAGGGCCAAAGGAGGGAGGAAGGGCCAGAGAGGGAGGAAGGCCAGAGAGGAGGAACCAGGGAGGAGAACCAAAAACCAGAGGAGGAAGGGGAGGGAGGAAGGGCCAGGAGGGAGGAAGGGCCAAGGGAGGAAGGGCCAGGAGGAGGCACAGGAAGGAGGAAGGCCAGGGAGGGAGGAAGGGCCAGGGAGGGGAGGAAGGGCCAGGGAGGGAGGAAGGGCCAGGAGGAGGAAGGGCCAAGGGAGGGAGGAAGGGCCAGAGGAGGAAGGCAGAGGAGGAAGGGCCAGGGAGGGAGGAAGGGCCAGGAGGGGAGGAAGGCCAGGGGGGAGGAAGGGCCAGGGAGGGAGGAAAATAGGGGGGAGGAAGGGCCAGAGAGGAGAAGGGCCAGAGAGGGAGGAAGGGCCAGGGGGGAGGAAGCAGAGGGAGGAAGGCCAGGGAGGGAGGAAGGGCCAGGAGGGAGGAAGGGCGGGAGGAGGAAGGGCTAAAAAGGCCAGGGAGGGAGGAAGGGCCAGAGAGGAGGAAGGGCCAGGGAGGGAGGAAGGGAAGAGGAGGAGGAAGGGCCAGGGAGGAGAAGGGACGGAGAGGAAGGGCCAGAGAGGAGGAAGGGCCAGGAGGGAGGAAGGGCAAGGGAGGAGAAGGGCAGGAGGAGGAAGGGCAGGAGGAGGAAGGCCAATAGGGAGGAGGAAGGGCCAGAGAGGAGGAAGGCCAGGGAGAGAGGAAAGGGCCAGGGGGGGAGGAAGGAGGGAGAAGGGCAGGGGAGGGAAGGGGCCAGGGAGGAAGGCCAGGGAGGGGAAGGCCAGGAGGGAGGAAGGGCCAGGAGGGAGGGAAGGCCAGGGGAGGAGAAGGCCAGGGAGGAGGAAGGCCAGAGGAGAAGGGCCAGGGAGGGGAGGAAGGCCAGGGGAGGGAGGAAGGGCCAGGAGGGAGGAAGGGCCAGGGAGGGAGGAAGGGCCAGGGGAGGGAGGAAGGGCCAGGGAGGGAGGAAGGGCCAGGGGAGGGAGGAAGGCCAGGAGGAGGAAGGGTCAGAGAGGGAGAAGGGCCAGAGAGGAGGAAGGCCAAGGGAGGGAGGAAGGGCCAAGGAGGAAGGAAGGCCAAGAGGGAGGAAGGGCCAGGGAGGAGGAAGGCCAGGGAGGAGGAAGGGGCCAGGGAGGGAGGAAGGGCCAGGGAGGGAGGAAGGGCCAGGGAGGAAGAAGGGCCAATAGAGGAGGAAGGGCAATAGGGAGGGAGGAAGGCCAGAGAGGGGGAAGGGCCAGGGAGGGGAGGAAGGCCAGGAGGAGGAAGGCCAGGGGAGGGAGGAAACCAATAGGGAGGGAGGAAGGGCCAGAGAGGGAGGAAGGCCAGGGAGGGAGGAAGGGCCAATAGGGGAGGAGGAAGCCAGAGAGGGAGGATGAAGGGGTTAGGAGGGAGGATGAAGGGGCAAGGAGGAGGATGAAGGGTTAGAGGAGGGGAGGATGAAGGGGCAAGGAGGGAGGATGAAGGACCGGGGAGCAGATAAGAGAGGAGGGAAGGGAGGAGGGGGTCATCTAGAAGAGGAGGTGTAGGAGGAACACACCTCACGGTCAGAGGAGCGCTGCATCATGAATAAATATGATCATGCTGCTGCACTTCTCCCACCACCAACACAAAACACTTTATTCTCACTACAAAATAAATTAATCACTATTGTTTACTAGAGCACTACATAATATATTACTTTTTTATATATACTTGGTACATTATTATTTATATATTTATTTATTTTTTTTTTTGGGGATTTTCGTTGTTGTAGTAAATTAGTGTTCACAAATGCGCGTCTTCTTGTTAAGTTCCATTTCTCACCATCATAAGTGTTGGAGAAATCTATAACCTAATATTCCTAAGTCGATAAATAGGCAGTAAAGTATTTATATTTCGGATAATAAAACAAAAATATTCAAACTTTCCTATTCTAATAACTGAGCATCCCCTCCCAGGTAACGCGGGGGAGGGGGGGAGGGAGGGTGAGGAGATTTTCCAAGTGATCCCTAAAAATTGACTAATAATTGTCAATATCGATCTTCCACCAACTTTCATGAAAACCAAATTCAATATAAATTTTGACCTACGATCCAAGTATAGGTAAAAGTGTCCTACTAATGACCACACATCTTTACTAAGCGACAACTGAAGGTATTGGTTTATAAGCGTCGTCTAGTTACTGAACAGAAGCCATCGACGGGATATTTCTGGACCATGAATAAAGGTGAAGAGATAAAGGTAGGATATTCACAACACTATCATTAACCCTTCCAATGGTGATGAAGGAAACACAAGAAATTTAATAAGCTAATAAAAAAAAAGGTATCTAGTTGTTTTGTGTTTAGTAAGGTGATAGTTGTTACCCTGTGTGTGTGTGTGTGTGTGTGTGTGTGTGTGTGGATAGTTGTTCCCTGTGTGTGTGTGTGTGTGTGTGTGTGTATGATGCCATGGGGAGACAGCCGCCCAGTAAGTGTGTTGAGCCCCGCCTGTCCCACCAACACCTTGAGTGACGGGCAATATATCATGGTGGACCTGGCTGTGAGCGTCACGGGAGGGAACGCTCCACCTTTGGTCCTGCAGGAGGCTGATGTGAGAGCGGCTGTCCATCTTCCAGGTCACGACACACAAGGAAAGTCATTTATCCTCATGTTCCTCCTCAAAAGCCGCCTTGAAGGGCCGTCCGCCTCTCAACTGGTGGCAACTTAAGTCTTGTGCCGGGGTGAGAGTGGACTCCCTTTCTGAACTAAGACGGATTCAAATACTAATACCGTATCGTGAAAAAGTACTCCCTTGAGATGTCGACTTCTATCACGGCCGAGTCATCCTGGAGACTCCTCACCCATTCATGATAGTATACCTGCGCTTAAATTTCACTTTATAAGACCGATATGCACTACCAAAAGCATATTCATCTTAAGATTATGTAAATATAAGCCTTCCTCTTGGCCCAATATTTGCATAACCTTACGGGACAGCAGCGCCAACATCGGGGGCGCATGTGGACAATATTCTTACACGAGCACCACTACCAAAATTAGGAGTGGCGGCGGACGATACTCCCCCTAAGCAGCAGAACTAACACGGTGAGGGCCGCCGCGCCGTACTCCTGTACTGAAGTGGCCCACAAGATGGACACAGAGTAAACTAAGAGCTGAATTTGCATGTGCAAGCAACAGCCAACAGGTATCTGGCGATCACAGCACTGCTTTTTGGTGAGGATCCCTGAAGGTCAGTGGGCGCGGGTGTATCTGTCGTTGTGGTATAAAATACTCATGAAAGGTAATATTACCCGTGAGTAGTGTGTGCATAAGCAGAAGCGGCCAAAACATAGATATGAAGAGTTAGCAAGTGATAGTCAGTATATATTGACATGAACTATCTTAACTTTATAACACATGCATTTTGAAGTCGTCAGTTCTCTAATATGGCCGCTTATGCACACGCACAGGTATATACACAGAACTTGAACAATATTTCACACTTGGGTTAGATTACACCACATCACTTATTTAGACCTGCGGGCGCTCAATCCAACGTCGATTTTCAAGTGAAATTCCCAGTACACACATGCACCAGTAATATCTCGCCATATTTACAAAGACGCCAGATTTTGTTGTTCTGTATACACCTGATACTGTTAAGACCAAACAGTTGTGTTGTGTCAATGTGAGGTAAACAGGGAGGCTGTGTAAGTTAAACGAGCAAGTTGTGGAGATGTGTGGGAGAGACAGAAGGGCGTATGCAGGAGAGTATGTACTGTACAAACCACTGTGTGTGCTTTATACACAAAAAAGTTTCACAAAATAAGACAATACACTGTAAATATACAAACCTGTCACTCAATTTGCATATGCTGACACCAAAAGCGTTACAACACTGGTTCAGACAGACTTGCATCCCTTCACCAACTCTGACTAAAGTAAGTTAACAATGACCCAGTCATCGTGCTAATGAGCTTTGAAGTACAGACAGACGGATAACCACAGGTAAGTGGACCTCCAACTGTACCTGGAGGACAGCAGAGTGGAGGCTTAAACAGACTGTGGACAAGCGTTCACCACAAGTGATGTTATTGAAGTTAATGAACTTCACCCTCTGCCTAGTGTGGCCGGCTGGTGCTGCTGTTTCAATTATCAAAGAATTGTTCGCTAAACTGTCCCCAGAACAGGGAATGTAAGTATGTATTTAGCCCGTAGAACGAACAAAGTTGTTTACTATTTTGACATTATAAATGCACGGAAACTCTATCGTATCTCGGCGTGTTCTCTTACACCCAATTAACGGAACAAATTACCAGGCGAATCTCTGAGAATATGGACCTATACTGGAGGTCTGGTCACTGCTCTAGTCAACAGTGAGTCAACGTGCTGCATCACTCTGCTAGTTTTCTCTTCATTTAGCCTTTGTTCCATGGATCAGCTATCAGTTGTTGTATTCAATTAGCTCTTGGAGTCGATAAATATTTCAGGCTAAAAGATTAGTCACGTGTGATAATAAGTAATGGTGATGACGAGGAGTTTTCACGGGTGTTGGCTGGATACATTATACCCGAGTCCTTCGCCTGTGTACAGTACTATGGTGTGTGACGTCTGGTTGTGGACCATCACTGAACCCTCGAGGATAAATATATTAATACGTATCAATACTCCTTTGTAAACACGTATTCTGCTCTCTTGATTAATTATATTATTAATATCTTATATGGGCCAACTATCTAAAGTATTTAATGTTTCTACAGCACCAAATATCTTCATATATTATAAAAACAAACCTGTAATCTTCACCCACTCTGAGGAAACAAAACATACCTCGTTCAAAAAGTTAATTGCATATATTATTGGGTCAACACAAACTAAGGCAGGCGGCACCAGGGAGGAGGTGACATATACCAAGCTACGGTTTTGTAACATCTTAAGCGGGTGAAACAATATACATTTCCTTCTTTGATGAACACTGTAAACGAATGACCAATGAAGCCCTAATATCTTCTCTAGCAGTCAAAAGTGTGGTCGGTGTCCCTCTCAATTTAAAGAGATCAACCCCATGACGCCCTGTTCCCTGGAGGTCAGTGCGTTCTGAGCGGTGAGGTGCATCTCTTGCTGTAGTCCCGTGACAAATTACTCTACCACCATCGCCCAAAACCACAAAAATGACAAAGAATGTCACGTAGAGCACCACTAAGTCCAGCCACCAGTTGGAAACTCAGTTTATGGCCGAGTCTAGGAATGTAAAATATTTTTTGGTTCAGTTTTTGTTTCCGTGTTTTAGATTTAAGAGCACAACCACTCGGTGGCTCGTCAACGGTGCGGGGGCGTAAACAGCGGGTCGACTTATCACAGTTTACACATGTTTGGTCTTAGAATTCGCTCTCCTTCGGCCCTTCCAGCAAAATTCTGAAGATCTTCCTTGTTTTATGTTATACGCCTCATTATCCTTTGTCAACAGTAAGTACACTACCTAAGTCAAGTAAACTGGTGGTGACTGCTGCCGTAGGCCTATCCAGCGACACGCTCTTCCTCCGCATAAAAATATAAACATGCAAAATACTAAAAGTTTATCATTCTTATTCTCACAAGACCAAATACAGTTTATTAATCATCTTCCCAACCCCAAGACAAAAATAAGTAACATTAGATTGAAATAAATTTGACATAAGTTTTACACACGATTTTTTTTTTAAATATGAACTAAAGCATTTTTTTAATCCCTTATACAAGCACTGTAGTTTTACGAATCAATAACTGGTCTATAACTTATTACAGCATTCTTGTCCTTTTGTCAACATAAATTCCCAGTAATTTCTCAAGACTGTTGGACAAATTAACTGTAACACACAGGTTCAATGATATAAGCACTGCATTTACACACACAATCCAGTCACCAGCAGGTCGCTAACGATTGTACCCCCCGTGGCTAACTGACCCACGCCTGCCGCAGCCTCAAATGTTCAGTGACAAAATAATGAGAAACAAGGAACAAACACCATAAAACAACTCGGATAAACCATCTTATACACAATTATATGTCCACTTTGGTCCTGGGGTCTACCTCTTGGTGCACACACTATGGTAACAGCCCTTCCTCTCAATACCTGGGATTAATAATGTTCACTAAATACTTTAATAAGGCCGTGCTCCTGGTGGAAGATCGAGCAAGAGAGTAAATTGCCCCACAAGTAGAGTTATTATTAATTCTAGTATTAAAATATGCCTAAAATTGCTTCTAAAGAAAGTATATATTCTAAGGTCTATTTCGCCCAGTGAAAAGCTACATATAAAACTTTATTAATCTTTGTAATACAAGATGATGCTATCTTGTACACAAAAATTGTTTCAAATACATAATTTCCTGTATCATTGAGTTTCACATATCCTCATCTTAATGAATTCATATAAACTTGTACTGTATCAAGCCCATTATGCAGTTTGTGTCGTAACTCTGATAAATTCCCTTGTTTGTGTCGTAACTCTGATAAATCCCCTTGTTAGTGTCGTAACTCTGATAAATTCCCTTGTTTGTGTCGTAACTCTGATAAATTCCCTTGTTTGTGTCGTAACTCTGATAAATCCCCTTGTTAGTGTCGTAACTCTGATAAATTCCCTTGTTTGTGTCGTAACTCTGATAAATTCCCTTGTTTGTGTCGTAACTGATAAATCCCCGTTTGTGTCGTAACTGATAAATCCCCTTGTTTGTGTCGTAACTCTGATAAATCCCCTTGTTTGTGTTCTAACTCTGATAAATCCCTTGTTAGTGTCGTAACTATGATAAATCCTTGTTTGTGTCCTAACTCTGATAAATCCCCTTGTTTGTGTCGTAACCTGATAAACCTTGTTTGTGTCGTAACTATGATAAATCCCCTTGTTTGTGTCGTAACTATGATAAATCCCCTTGTTTGTGTCGTAACTATGATAAATCCCCTTGTTTGTGTCGTAACTATGATAAATCCCCTTGTTTGTGTCGTAACTATGATAAATCCCCTTGTTTGTGTCAACTCTGATAAATCCCCTTGTTTGTGTCGTAACTATGATAAATCCCCTTGTTTGTGTCGTAACTCGAGAACAGAAGGAACAATAATACTCATATCATACCTGACATAATATACTGTAGGTACTTATACTGTACACTCACCCAGAAGATCCCGCCAGCTGCTACGTTTCAGGGGGGGGGGGGTCAAAAAGTTTTAGGTGAACACTAACTTACTCGGGTGCAGTTTAGCTTACATCACTGATCCCTTGTAAGGTTCAGTCTTGTACTTCATCACGTTGATAAACCAAACATTATCTCTGGTTACCAACATACTGTACACTCCCTGGCGTAACTGATATTCGCTTGGCGGAGGGTAGAGAGAATACAGTATAAACACACGATCCAAAAGGTATCTATACGATTTTGTGTCAGACAATATGACAACGGATGAAGGTTTTTAACAGCCCTACAGAGACAACAAAAGTCGCAGTGTTCATTTTGAAAATAATCGGACCCATCCGTAAAGATACCCTTTGGAGTGTGTGTACATGGGTATAAAACCCCATCAGAGAACACTACAGTATGCTAACATCTGGGTCCTAGACTAGTCAGTGAGCTACAAGTATCATCACGTGGAGACCGGGGAATGTTTCCATCAGGAACACGAGAAGCTCCTTCAAATATTATCTGATCAACATGGCTCTAATGGACATGAAAGCTTCCCAGCTTCGAGCAGGTTTTAGTTCGAGGTATCGAGGTGTTGCGGCGGTGACTCCAGTGTGGGAGTAAACATTCTGGTCACACAAGATGCGACACTCACTCAGCGAAGCCTGTGGACCAGAACGTGTCCAAACAATACGATAAAGAGAGTCTTCACAGCTATAATTATCAGAGACTGGACACAGACTGTTGATTGCAAGGTACGACTGACCTCCACTTAGTACCGGGAGGCCACACAGGATGGTGCAGTAGGATATTGCAGGAACAACTTACTGACCACACTGAGGCCGCCAGCCTCTATGAGGATTCATTTTCTTCTGGGACAGGTCTGACAGCAACGTCCCTGGGCTAAACAGACCAAGGAGACAACAAAACCGGAG
>NW_024712526.1:2752814-2785314 GCF_018991925.1 Homarus americanus | reverse complement strand
AAAGACTTCAGGCCACCTGACTTACTGTATCTTGAACTATGTAATTACTTCATTGAATCAGGTGTGCTTGAGGACATTCTTGCTGTTTATCCCAAATTTGCTAGCCCACACTGATTAGTCTTCAATTAGAATATGACTCCAATGTATGTGATCCACTGACCCATATATGCTGCTGGTGAATGTGATGTATTTCCTTCTTTGTGTACGAACCTCTGTCCTGCGTGGCAGTGAACAGTGGCATTACCCACATGAATCTGACCTATATATAGTGTCAATGAATATGATGCATTCTTTGTGTACGAACCTCTGTCCTGTATGGCAGTGAAAAGTGACATTACCCACATGAATCTGACCGACGTATATGTATGTATGTGTGCGTGTGTGCATGTATATGTACGTGTACATGTATATGTGTATGTATATACGTATATGTATGTATATGTGTGTGTGTGTGTGTTTACATATATGTATATGTACTGTCAATGAATATGATGCAACTCTTTGTGTACGAACCTCTGTCCTGCATGGCAGTGAACAGTAACATTATCCATATGAATCTGACCTCTATACATTTATAGTTGTTAATGAATATGATGTATTTCTTTGTGTGTGAACCTCTGTCCTGCGTGACAGTGAGAAGTGATACCACCCTCAGTGTCAAGACCTGACTGAATAACTCAGAATAGGCAAACTGTACTACAAGCTCTGCCAATAAATTTGTTAAACTAAAAATGGAGATGCAAGTGACTTAGGTGGTCATGCAGTATCTCCTATGCCTCCATGAAGGGTGGGTCAGTCCACAGTTTTGAAGACATACAGCTGAAAATTGCTAGGTTGGTGCAGGACTGTGGTGGACCCAGTCCGGCTAATTAGGTGCATCACCACAGCTTTGCGACACTTCAGGTACTGTACTTGTCGCAGGTACACTCGCAACAAAAAGTATCGGTGCATACTGTAGTGTGAACAATTTGAGACCAGTGACAATAGATATTGGGAAAGACGAGTTGTTCCAGCCGTATGTTGGCAGCCCTGTAATCCTGCTGAGCAGCTACTATGGCCTGGTCAAGTGAAACAAACCGTTATGAATAAGGTCGGGAAGTGATAAATAGACAGTATGAAATATGAGGAGCTCCCTGTTAACAAAATTATTTGTGATACTTGTGAATATTGCCACATTAATTTATGCTACCAAATAAACCACTCAACCTGGTCGTCCTGAGGGGTGGTACAGCGTGGACGGCCGCTCCGAGACCTGTCGTCTGTAGCACCAGTTTCGAGGTATCGCCGAATCCATCGTGACGCCGAACCCTTCGTTATGAAGGGCAATACTAGGCCCTCGTGTTCCCTCTGAGGTTTCCATGTCGTCTGGCAAGTGTAGATCTCTACTGCTTCATATTGCCTCTGTTTTATACCCACGTTCACCGAGACCGAACCCTCGCTCATCATTCAGTCGACACAAAGCAACAATCCGAAAAGAGGAAACAAACACACTGATTGTCAGCCATATGGCAACACCTAGTGGAGGGAGGGGTTATGAGGATACACTTACCAACCTTCCCGACATATCACAGTGTATACGTATCGTTTCGGAAGTCGTCGATCTCACCCTGCACCGATACTTTTTGGTGCGAGTGTACAATCGGGAACTCGGAACTATCTATCCCAGTTAAACTTAGTCTCAGGACGTCTCGATTTATTGGTCAATAGATCCAAATGTAGCAGCAGAAAGATGAGGTAAACAGCCTTAAACTCCCCCATCATAATACATTTCACACAGTGGCACCAACCTCAAGTCCTGTGTGACGGCGAGCAGCGAAACAGTAACCCACTAGCGAGGGTGAGCGGCACACCCACACAAGAGGACGCACGGCAGTTGGTAATATTTTATGACATGAAGTAAGAGTGGAGTTCGTCAGCCTCCTGAGTGTGAATAGCAACTCTTGGATCACACTACACTTACTTCTATGATATGAGGAAGAGACTGAACCGCCGGCTGATATCGGGCTCTTGTGGCCGAAACAACAGAAGAAAAGAGCATATATGATTTCATGATCTAAAAACATTTACACAATACTAACAGCTCTCTGTGAAACTTACCCAGCGGGAAAATCATAATTGTAGTGAGATCAACGTTGGTTATACCTTTTTCTGGTGGAAACTTCGTGTCTTTTGCCTCGACATCTTACAATGTGATGAAGAAAAAACATTCCAAGTAACACACTACAGGCAGTTGATCGAGAGCGTGCCATGGTCTTAACTGGTAAAACATATGTTGTCATCATCAGTGTTCGTGGGCTAATATTATCTAACCTTGCTGAGGTAAAGGAGACTTTCTATAACAAGTCACACACACACACACTACTAAATCTGCCAACTCTGCCCAGTATCCCTTCAGTCAATCAAACAATGAGTTCCATTCAGAGCCGTAACTGGTTGTCACAGTTTGTTGGACACAAAGTTAGTAAACTTGTGATACTCGTATATTGACCCAATCAGATCCGGGAACGTTACAGCGAATAAGTTGTGACGTTGTGTTGTTTATATTGCGGTGGCCTTTGGCCGGGTGAGTGACTCCCGTCACCATACAATCTAGACGCATACACATACGTACACATCAGTATACTCGTACATATACACGTACACACAATGACGCATATACACGCAAACACACATAAACATCCTCAGGCACATGTACATATAAATACAATACATATACACCAGTAAAAACGAGCAGAGAGAATATGTGCGGCAGCAGCAGCAGTAGTAGTAGTACGTGCACCCTCACTACACAAGTGAGCTAGGGGTGAGAGGGTCGCCACCTAGGCCAAACTATTAGCTCACACCTTCAGGATCTACAGCACTTTCCAGGATACGAGGTTACTTCACTGTTTCAGAGCTACAAATGAATTCAAAGATAAGCAACTCCTCCCCCCCCCCCTCCCCAAGGCGGAGAGTTAAGTCCTACTGACCCCTACTCACTTCACTGTACTCGTGAATGCACCGTTGAAGTCAATCCCACAGTCCCAGCATATGATATTCTTGAGCACATTAAAACACATACAGCCTTTAATAATCTTAGTCTCATCATTTCCACCGAGAGAAGACTAACTAAGGTGTTAAACAAGCAAGCTGGTAACCACAAACGCTGAGCATCAAAGCTTAAAACTGGTAACACCACCATTGACTATATCTCCTCTTTTAAATAACTCAGCATCTCTATCCCCTGCACCTCACCTACAACAACCAGCAAAATTAACCCCTTCACTACTGGAAGCCAGACTATTTTATCCAGCAGAGTGAACCTCGTACCATCGGGGTTAAGCTTCTCAAAACTAAAGCGACGTACAAACCCAATTATGGCGCCAATATCAAAATTGCTACAACACTGTACCAAGCCTACAAAAGATTTGTGATAGATTACCAATTCACCGGTCTTGATCCTTCGTGACTGGAAAAAAAGGATATGAAGTGTTTGAGGCTGCCCCATGAGCACTAAAATACCTAACACGAGGAAAGAACTGGGAATATCGGGTGTCAAAGATAGAATAAGTTGTTAACCTTTTGATAGCTCCGAGGCTCTTGAATTTTGGTGATGCAGACAACACTATCTCGGTAAACTTGCTGATGGTATTACAGTCAAGTAGCTGCGGGTTCCCTCTCACAATGGTCTCTTATGAGCAAGAAAAGTTGATGACTTAACTAAATTTACGTCTAATAAAGAGGCTCTTGAATGCAGTCTAGGATTATCACATATATTTCTGAAAACTGTGACCAGAAAACCTCTTACAGATGTATTCGAAGCAACGAGACTGGTGCAAACAGGCACTAACCGACCCATTGTTATAATGATAAGAATATATTGAAACATGTACGGAGCAAGTAACAAGATTAATCGACTACATTATGTTGTAATTATTGTAGACGAAGGTTACGTTATAAGTACCTCTCGGTATAACCCTCATGAAGAACCAATATAAATGTAAAATATGTGGTCTGGCCACTATGACTTGGACTGTGAGAAAATAGAATAGCAACAGGTCCAAGAAAACTGAGTGAGTAACGGCACAGAACTTTATGGTAAGGCAGCTAATATCTTGAGACTGTATCCACATTTTGCATTGAGTGGATGATTCAACCACTCAGAGGAGACTTTAACACACAGTATAATCGATGATACGCTCTGGTATTGTAGGCCACTATAACCTGATCACTGGGGTCCGATAAAGACCCTTTGTGACCTCTACTATGTGATCCTTTTGCCGCTATCGTTCATATGACGAGCATAATAAACTGACAGCTGCCCACGGCACTGTCCTCCCTCTCTCTACTTGTGGCACTGACTTCCCTCTACTCTTGTGGCACTGACCTTCCTCTACTTGTGGCACTGACCTTCCTCTACTCTTGTGGCACTATTCTCCCTCTCTCTACTCGTGGCACTGTTCTCCCTCTCTCTACTCGTGGCACTGTCCTCCCTCTCTCTACTTGTGGCACTGACTTCCCTCTACTCTTGTGGCACTATTCTCCCTCTCTCTACCCGTGGCACTGTTCTCCCTCTCTCTACTCGTGGCACTGTCCCTCCCTCTCTCTACTCGTGGCACTATTCTCCCTCTCTCTACTCGTGGCACTGTTCTCCCTCTCTCTACTCGTGGCACTGTCCTCCCTCTCTCTACTTGTGCACTGACTTCCCTCTACTCTTGCTGGCACTATTCTCCCTCTCTACATTTGTGGCACTGTCCTACCTCTTTATACCTGTATGCACTGTCCTACCTCTTTATACCTGTGGCACTGTCCTACCTCTTTATACCTGTGGCACTGTCCTGCACTCTTTATACCTGTGGCACTGTCCTGCCTCTTTATACTTGTGGCACTGTCCTGCACCTCTTTATACCTGTGGCACTGTCCTACCTCTTTATACCTGTGGCACTGTCCTACCTCTTTATACTTGTGGCACTGTCCTGCACCTCTTTATATGTGGCACTGTCCTACCTCTTTCTGTGGCACTGTCCTACCTCTTTATACCTGTGGCACTGTCCTACCTCTTTATACCTGTGGCACTGTCCTAATTTTTACACTTGTGGCACTATCCTACCTCTTTATACTTGTGCATGTCTAATTTTTTACACTTGTGGCACTGTCCTGCCTCTTTGCTGCCTGTGGCACTGTCCTACCTCTTTATACCTGTGGCACTGTCCTACCTCTTTGTTACTTGTGCTGTCCCTACCTCTTATACCTGTGGCACTGTCCTACCTCTTTATACTTGTGGCACTGTCCTACCTCTTTACACTTGTGGCACTGTCCTACCTCTTTATACTTGTGGCACTGTCCTACCTCTTTACACTTGTGGCACTATCCTACCTCTCTGGCTAATTCTGTGGCACTGTCCTCCCTCTCAAGACATAGTGGTGGCGCCCTGGTGTCGGGGATCAGCCAGATAATTAGTTAATAGCAGCAACTACTGGCCTGGGGCTTAATAAACTTAAGGCAGCCCCTCCTAGTGTCTGGCCGCCCGCCCCCGTGTGTCACGCCACGAGACAAGCTCACTGGGTCACACTGCCTGGGTCATGCTGGTTTGGTCAAGCTGGCTGGGTCACACTGGCTGGGTCACCAGCAAGCTGGCTGTCATGCTAGTAGGCGCTGGCTGGCACACTGCCTGCATGCTGGTTAGGTCAAGCTGGCTCACTGGCTGGGTCATGCTAGTTAGGCCAAGCTGGCTGGGTCACACTGGTGTCATGCTAGTTAGGTCAAGCTGGCTGGGTCATGCTAGGGCGCTGGCTGGGCAGTGGGTCATGCTGGCTGGGCATGCTAGTTAGTGGCTGGGTCATGCTAGTTAGGTCACTGGCTTCACTGGTTGGGTCATGCTGGCTGGGTCACACCACCATCCTCACCCACCCACTATGTAGGGCCACGCCTAAGAGGACAAGTACAGTGATAAACCAGCAGTGCCCCGCCTACACAACCATGTAAGTGTCACGCCTGCACAGTCATGCCAAGTGTCACACCTACGCAGGCATGCAAGTGTCACGCCTACACAGCCATGCCAAGTGTCACGCTTGTAACGACACACGCATACCAAGACATGCAAATACCAAGTCAATCGTGTTAGGTCCACACAGTTAAGAACAGTCACAACTATTTACTGCACACTATATTGCCATGAACAAGGCTGTAAGGTCCTATTTCCGCACATCCAGACTTTCAGTGCCAAGCCATCTCAGCGAAATATCGGTGCCAAGAAAACAGTGCCACAATCATGTCCTTTATTGACGTATTAAGCAAGGAAGAGTGCCAGCCACAGTTATAATTATGTCCACCGTGCTACAGGAAACAGAGGCTAATGGTAAAGTTATAATGACGCCCCTGCATAGTGTCACACTAGGTCAAATACCAGAGTCGCGGTGAGTGTGAGACAGAGTGGACGCCTACACGAGGGCTGGTGGAGGCAGCTGGGGCAGGGCAGACGTGGGAACCCTCACGCTCCCCGACACTCACAGGAAAGCTGAGTTGTTGCTTGTTTCTTGAGCCTATGTTTACGAGGCGCCAGTGTTCACTACCGAGTTATCTGTTGTATACTACTCCTGAATAACTTGTGTATCCTCTATACTTTTCCATTATATAAATATATTCATATCAAGAAAAAAAAAACAATTATACGTATTATTTCTCAATAAATATAAACATATTCCTAAGAACTAAATGACGAATTTCTATTATTGTCTGTACATTAGATTCAATCAAAGCTTAACATATAATAACCGTAAGCTATAATACAAGTTCCATAATATCTTTTAGGTGAATGTACACATATACCAAGTTATAATATACGGTATAGTTTATATATAAAGTACACGTCAACACCACTATTACCCCACACAGAACACACGTGATGATATGCACCACCACTCGCCGCCTCTAATATACAGTTAAGGTGTATACATCACTACCCAGAGCGTGAGTGTGCCCAGCCTGACCCCTGACCCCCAATTTGCGTAAAATGAACATGTCAGGACGGTATCATGTTTATGTGTGTTATCTATGTGGTGAAGTGATATCATGCTCTGGGGCCCTGTGATTCATGCTCAGAGGCTCTGTGATTCATGAACTGGAGGCTCTGTGATTTATGATCTGGGCTCTGTGGTTCATGACCTGAAACTGTGATTCATGACCTGTAACTATGATTCATGATGAAACTATGATTCATGACCTGGAACTATGATTCATGACCGAAACTGATTCATGACCTGGAACTATGATTCATGACCTGCAACTACGATGCATGACCTGTAACTACGATTCATGACCTGGAACCTAGATTCATGTCCCGGGACTATAGTTCATGACCTGGGACTAGGATTCATGAACTGGAGGCTCTGTGATTTATGATCTGGGCTCTGTGGTTCATGACCTGAAACTGTGATTCATGACCTGTAACTATGATTCATGACCTGAAACTATGATTCATGACCTGGAACTATGATTCATGACCGGAAACTATGATTCATGACCTGGAACTACGATTCATGACCTGCAACTACGATGCATGACCTGTAACTACGATTCATGACCTGGAACTATGATTCATGACCTGGGACTATGATTCATGTCCTGGGACTATGATTCATGACTTAGGACTATGATTCATGACCGGAAACTATGATTCATGACCTGGAACTATGATTCATGATCTGGGACTATGATTCATGATCTGGGACTATGATTCATGACCTGGGACTATGATTCATGACCTGGGACTATGATTCATGATCTGGGACTATGATTCATGACCTGGGACTATGATTCATGATCTGGGACTAGGATTCATGACCTGGGACTAGGATTCATGATCTGGGACTATGATTCATGACCTGGGACTATGATTCATGATCTGGGACTAGGATTCATGATCTGGGACTATGATTCATGACCTGGAACTACGATTCATGACCTGGAACTACGATTCATGACCTGGGACGTGACCTGGGACTATGATTCATGACCTGGGGCTATGATTCATGATCTGGACTATGATTCATGATCTGGGACTATGATTCATGACCTGGGACTATGATTCATGATCTGGGACTGTGATTCATGATCTGGGACTATGATTCATGATCTGGGACTATGATTCATGATCTGGGACTAGGATTCATGACCTGGGACTATGATTCATGACCTGGGACATGATTCATGATCTGGGACTATGATTCATGACCTGGGACTATGATTCATGATCTGGGACTATGATTCATGATCTGGGACTATGATTCATGACCTGGGACTATGATTCATGACCTGGGACTATGGACTATGATTCATGACCTGGGACTATGATTCATGATCTGGGACTATGATTCATGACCTGGGACTATGATTCATGACCTGGGACTATGATGCATGACCTGGGACTCTGATTCATGATCTGGGACTATGATTCATGATCTGGGACTATGATTCATGACCTGGGACTATGATTCATGACCTGGGACTATGATTCATGATCTGGGACTATGATTCATGATCTTGGACTATGATTCATGACCTGGGACTAGGATTCATGATCTGGGACTATGATTCATGACCTGGGACTATGATTCATGATCTGGGACTATGATTCATGACCTGGGACGCCAGTTCAGCCTGGGACTATGATTCATGACCTGGGACTATGATTCATGACCTGGGACTAGGATTCATGACCTGGGACTAGGATTCATGACCTGGAACTATGATTCATGACCTGGGACTAGGATTCATGACCTGGAACTATGATTCGATCTGGGACTATGATTCATGATCTGGGACTATGATTCATGATCTGGGACTATGATTCATGACCTCGAACTATGATTCATGACCTGGGACTATGATTCATGATCTGGGACTATGATTCATGACCTGGGACTAGGATTCATGACCTGGGACTATGATTCATGATCTGGGACTATGATTCATGACCTGAGACTATGATTCATGATCTGGGACTATGATTCATGACCTGGGACTATGATTCATGACCTCGAACTATGATTCATGTCCTGGGACTATGATTCATGATCTGGGACTATGATTCATGATCTGGGACTATGATTCATGACCTCGAACTATGATTCATGACCTGGGACTATGATTCATGACCTGGGACTATGATTCATGACCTGGGACTATGATTCATGATCTGGGACTATGATTCATGACCTGGGACTATGATTCATGACCTGGGACTATGATTCATGATCTGGGACTGTTATTTAAAGCTTTAGACTCAAATATTCACATTGTCGGGCTTAGGTACTGGAGATGGGTGGTGGTACTGGTCACTCGCCGTGTTGAACAATGATGAACAATAAACAGTGACCAGTTGAACAGAGATTAGTGAACAATTGAACAGTTGAACAATAAATAGAGAAGTTAAACAGAGAACAGTGAGAACAAAGCTTCTCAAAGTCTCACATACGATTCACTGAACCAGTCTTCTTCCTCTTTATCGTGGGGACAGATAAGCTGGTCCCTCTCTGTCTCACATCCTCCCTCCCCACCACACACACTCTCTCTCTCCATCACCACCATAACACACCCTCAACACCTTCCATCACCACACACACACACACTCCATCACTGCCACCGTTACGCGCGCACGCATGCACACACACATCGCCGCCGCCACCACCACCACAGTCACACCCTCAACCACTAGTACCACACAAACTCAGCTTCCCCAACACCGGTGGTGGGTGTGTGGGGGGCGGGGGGGGGGTTACACAGGGGCTCCACCACTGGTCGTGACTGTGGGTTCAGGGGATGAGTCGGCCATCAGTCAGGCGTTGTCGTCAGGTACAAGAGCGGTCAGCTGGCCCAGTCCCGTCACCAGAGAACTCCATCCTCCCCAAGCCCCCCCCCCCGCCCCCTACTCCTGCCCTCCACACCCCAGCTTTCTCCCCCCTATCTCAATGCCCTCCTCCCCCTAAGCCTTCCTCCTCTCCCCACTAAAACTGAAGAACTCTCACTTACGTATTTACTTCGGCATGGAACTTACGACACTGAGTGATGTGTATCATTAACCTATCTCTTTAGTGTCTTTACTTCCCTCCCACTGTCGTCTGGGGTGGATCAAGGGGTAAAGAAACCTTCAAGAGGAGAGGGTAAAGTGGCGCAAGACGAGTGTGGACAGAGACGAGAGGCTTAAGACAACAAGTACAAATGTCCACACACACACACACAGGACATTCAAGTTATTCTTAGCATATAGTTCTTCTTATTGCAGTTAATTCAAAATCACACCACCTCCCCTTCACACACGTACGATCTGTGCACTTAGACTATTATATTGGTTGTGTTGTTAAAGGCTTGAGGTGAGCATACAGTTGGTGGTAAAGTGGTAACGAGCTTTGTTTCTCACCCCTGGCGTCCCGGATTCGATACCCAGGTCGGACGTGAGAAGGGTGTTATCCAGTGTGACCCAAGCAAACATGGCAGGTTTTTTTCTTTTTTTCGGGTACTCCGGTTTCCTCCCGTACTAACACTGGACCCATGAAGGACAAGTTCATCATGAAAAATGGCGGGGATTAAACAAGCTACTGCCCTCCCCCTCCCCTCTCCCTCCCTCCCTCCCTGACGAAGAGATTAATCTGGTCAGCAAGGAAGACGATACATACTGGCCCAAGATGGTGGTGTCCAAATTCTAAAAAAAAGAAAATCGTACAGTGAATATTCCACAGAAGATGTAAGAACGCACCTGACTGGTTGAACTTAACTCAAAGGCAAAAATAACCACGTACTCTACCTTCATTATATTGGTTCACTAAACACCAGTCAGGGGACAAAACATACAGTATTTTAGAGAATATTTTCCAATATATTATGTATCTTGCTGGAGGACAATCAAACACCCACCTCAGGACCAGCAGAGTGCCCCACTACCACACGTCAGCCCCGTGCCCTACACACAAGCACAGTACAGATGCTGGTGTTTACTGGCTACATGGTCGTGTGACAGCTTTTTACTCCCTGCACAACGTGTAGCGTAACACTACCACTGATAAGAACTGTGGCAGGATTGTCTTGCAAGATGACGTTCCGGCGAGCACTGTGTGACGCTCAACTTTACAGCACCGCACACTAAGACACACACCACCCGCTCTACTATCAATGATTCAGCGAGGAATGATAATGTAAATCACAAGAGCGACACAAGAACAAGCTACAGTGCTTCACAGTTAAGATCAACACACAGTTAAGACCTCTTACTGTCTTTGTTCATTATAATAGTATTGTTAACAAGCGCAACACTAACAATTACCAAGATGGATCCTCACTTGGGGAGAAAAAAATTCACTTGAAATTTTACGAGCACTGAATGTGTTTAACTTGACTTCTTGTGTTACATGGTGAGGTAATGTTAACAAGCCAAACTTAGTCCGTTATCCACCAGCACGACAAGAAAAAACCACAACTATGTCTCTGAATGTGTTCATCTTAATCATCTCAACAGCTCACCACTCTTGGCTGTGTTCATCTCTGGTGGCCTATAATTACACCAAAAGGAGGAGGAGGAGGAGGAGACCGCTATCACAAAATTATTTACACAGTGCAGTAAAAAATGTGTGTGTGTGTGTGTGTGTGTGTGTGTGTGTGTGTGTGTGTGTGTCCATTTGTATTACTTGTTTCAAATACCTGTTTATTACCATTGTTGTCACTCCACACGTGTCCAAGATGAGAGAGAGAGAGAGAGAGAGAGAGAGAGAGTGTGTGTGTGTGTGTGTGTGTGTGTGTTCCTGTAATAATAATAATAATAATTAACGGTTTATTGAAAAAGTTCTGCAGCCCGAAGGCTGAAAATATACATTGGGCATAAATGACTTATTACATACATTGGTGGTTTAACAAAAGCCTTCATTAGAGAAAGGTGAAGGAACATAGTGAACATACAGATTAATGTAGGTGTTGAACAGCAAAAACGTAGTGTAGTAACTCCCTCCCAGATGGTGTTAGGAGGGACCTCACGTGGTGTAGTAGTTCCCTCACAGATGGTGTTATGAGGGGCCTCACGTGGTGAAGTAATTCCCTCGCAGATGGTGTTATGAGGGGCCTCACGTGGTGTAGTAACTCCCTCCCAGATGGTGTTAGGAGGGACCTCACGTGGTGTAGTAGTTCCCTCACAGATGGTGTTAGGAGGGACCTCACGTGGTGTAGTAGTTCCCTCGCAGATGGTGTTATGAGGGGCCTCACGTGGTGTAGTAATTCCCTCACAGATGGTGTTATGAGGGGCCTCACGTGGTGTAGTAATTCCCTCACAGATGGTGTTATGAGGGGCCTCACGTGGTGTAGTAATTCCCTCACAGATGGTGTTATGAGGGGCCTCACGTGGTGTAGTAATTCCCTCACAGATGGTGTTATGAGGGGCCTCACGTGGTGTAGTAATTCCCTCACAGATGGTGTTATGAGGGGCCTCACGTGGTGTAGTAATTCCCTCACAGATGGTGTTATGAGGGGCCTCACGTGGTGTAGTAATTCCCTCAAAGATGGTGTTATATGAGTGAGGTGTGGTTCCAGGCCTTCCTATCGTAGACGGATTAACACATCGCTGGTAGTTGGGTCGGGCCGTTATCACTGGGTACCTGGGACCTCACTGTGTGAAAGGTCAACTTGGGTACCACTGTTACTGTTGAGTTGTTCTCACTGACTTAAGCACTGTTCACCACTGTTCACCTCTGTTTAACACTGGTTCCATTTCTTTCCTAAATGAAATAGTAACTTCTGGTGTGAACTTGTTGATATTCCGGTGGGGAGGAGGGTTCAGGGGAGGGAGTTGGTATGGGCCAACATAACAGTTGACCTGGCTGCTCGGAGAGGAGCGCCAGGTACGTCTTGACCCTTCGGTGGTCAAGGATGTACAACCCCACAGTTCTCAAGACAGAATCATGTTCTTCCACTGGTGAAGTAAATGAAAGGTGTAGTGTAGTGTACATGCAAGGTGAGGCGAAAATGTTACCTGAAGCAGAAATACCTCGAGCGAAGGCAATCAACCGTGTGGCCCCCAAAAAGTCTTCGTTTTCCCTAATGACGACGAGTCTTTCATAGTGAACTTTATGCAGGAAATCATAAGCTCAATACTGCACAGGTAAAATACCGATACAATACAAACTATGTAATATGAAATACACACAAGTGGACTACACGAAAGTTCCTCTCAGTACAGGTGTTCCTTCCTTAACAGTATATTCTCATTTTCTCTTAATACAACTACCGGGTCAAAACACTCTCCAACCTAGACGCTCCCCGCATCACTGTACTAACTGTCATCTATCACTGTTCTAGCCACACAACATAAAACTATCATCCTTCTTATAATTACTCCGTGCTTACCCGAGACGTTTGTGAAAATGGTGCGGCCACACTAGCGTATACAGTTCGTCGCCAACATGTGATCGACAAGACTGAATGAGCCACAGGGTTCCAACTTTGGTGTAGTGGTGCGGCCGCGTGCACCAGACCGGCGTTTCTACTGGTAAAAAGGGAGGGAGTGTGGAGTACTTACAGCGTGTGGAGGTGCTTGAGGTCCTTGAAGTGGTTGGGAGGAATACTCCTGATCTTGTTGAACCGCAGGTCCCTGGAAAAGGAGAATTACACCATCAGTTAATAAAATCCATCATATTAATACAAAAACAAGAAATACCAAATACTTATAAATATACCTTCAAATCTCTCTCTCTCTCTCTCTCTCTCATGCCTTGTTTATTAATTTCAGCACGTTACTTAAACACAAGACCAACACATCAAGCGGTGGCCAAACACATTATCATACAAGCTGGGATTTTTTTCTCAGGTTGAGCTTCCCCGCTGTTGTGGTGAGTCGCGGGCCACCTCTTGTGTCCCACGGCTCAATTGTAGGATATTGACACTGAAACAGTTTATTTAGCCAGATAAAACAGATAGACTCGATAATAATATTAACATGGCTGAGCCAGTTGAGAGCCTGAGCTTTTTTTTTAAATATAATGGTTTTGGCGGTACAATATTAGCAGGAATAAAAAATAGGTATTACAAGGACGTTTGGGCTATGGGCGTTTGGTTTGGGCCAGGGTGGTTAGGACCTGACCTGACCTGACCATCACACTTAACACCACTTCTACGCCCTTAACTCATGAGACATAAAGGCAAGCATAAAGGCATGCTTCCCTGTTGGGCGCTGTAAACGCTTCTGCGCTTCACCTTACACAAGGATGTAGGGGAGTGCCATATAAATAAAAAAATAAAAAAAATAAATAAAAAATAAAACACCACCTATTCGTCTGACTTATGTGGACGATATCACGCAACAACATATATATCCTGATTATTTAAGTCATTTATTATCCACCAGAGGCAGCACTAACAGTAATAATCACTACAGGTGTGGATTAGCAGTGATTACTGTGCCCCCCCCCCTCTATATAACGCACAAAGCTAGACACTATTACTGACTGGTATTAGTAAAACTACAGCTTACATTATCGTTACATAGAACACAACTTTAATAATTAAATATCCAATAAATCAACGGGATTAATGTGATATAAGCTATAAGTAACCTTTACCATACACTCAAGGGCCATTCCTCGTGTACCTAATACCTCTATGGTTAATACAAGTCTCCCATGAAGATAGCATCAAGAGCCTCATAAGCTTTCCTTAATAACATAATCCTCGCAGATACGCCAGTTGTAAACACCACCTATCATATCCCTCGGTTATTATTAAATATATTATTATTGGTTGGAGCGGAAAGCCCTCATAATTGAACACTGAGTATTGTTCAGAGTTTCCAGCCAATGATTGCATCTTTAGAAATCATCCAAGGATATGATTGGCGGTACTTAGATCTGGCTTATCTACTTCCTACCTTTCTATCTAACCAAGGTACCGGTAGAAACAGCTATACTTCACACTTATTACCCAATTGTTTCTATGACTGAAGTTCCCAATGGATCTCTCCTTCCCTCTTCACAGCCACACATAAGCAAAGTCAAGTACACACACATCAACAGTTTACACATAAATTTTCCTAAATGACTCACAACGTCATTGTACTGTTAGTTCTGCGTGTCGGTGGGACCCTCGCTGTACATGCTCCCCCTCCACTCTATTACACGGACATTTAAAAAGTATACACCAAGTACACGATTCCCATTATGCATGAATTAGAAAGTTTGTTTATTATGACGCGCTAGGCAGGCTAGACAACGTATGATATGAGTCGCGTCAGTGTGTGTTGTTGCTGTCATGTACATCACCTCTTGTTGAAACTTACGAAACATGAGGGAAAATATAATACTGTTGTAGAGTTAAATATACAGTTATACGACACTAAGACACAGCACCACTTAGTCTCCCTCTAACAACATTAACCATAACGCCACACATCTTCCTCTGTGATAAACTCAGCATACCTAACATTATATGGTCATGCGATACCGGCCATATCCAGTAACAGGACCACGCCAGCTGTTATGGGTGAGTAAATATTGTGAACCCGTCAGTAGCTGCATCACCTGTCGTCAGGAGAAAGCAAAGACTCCTCTAGTTCCCGTCTCTGACATTTTATGTCTCCTGTGTCATATTTATAGATTATTAAAGCCATATAAAGTGGCCCTCAAGCTTCATTTCTTTTTTCGGTGGCGCTGTTCAAGTTGAGCGAACATTCTCTGCGCCTCTCCAGCCCTTTATGATGCAACCTGAGAACAAACTGCTCACTTTAGTTTGACAAACGGCAACATTTAGTGGCCGCTACACGTGAATCTGGGCCGAGAGACGCCACCATGCCCGCCAGAGCTGCAGTGGTGGCCGGGCTCACTGACTGCCCAGGCTGTGTGGATACGGACACATTCTTTACGATGTTTATGTTGTTCCTTTGTACCGAGCCCAGGTGATGGTTTGTTTACTGGGTAGTGTCTCTCTCGTGTGTGTGTGTGTGTGGTGTGTTTACTTTATTGTTCTTTAATTTTTTATCCAAGTAAACGTTTATCAAATGTACATAATTAACGGCTACATTGAGAGAGAGAGAGAGAGAGAGGCAGCATCAGTAGCAGTGCCCCCCAGGTAGTGCCAGGCGGGGGCCGTGTTGACACAGGTAATGATCGTCTTCACTCCCACTAGCCACCTATTGCTGCACCCTCGCCCGCGCCGCGCCCTGCCTGTTTACACAACTTACTATCCCTATTTACACGTGTATGGTAAACCTGACACCACAGTTGTCCTCCAAATGGGTTTGTTTACAGTACAAAAACATTTACTCATTACTGCCTTTCCTAATTCGCAGACAGACAGACTTGCGCCACTTAAGAGACGAGAACTAGCAGCGTGAAAATGACCATCCGGAGTTACCAAGATTCTGTTGGTTAGTTTTCTCTGTTAACTGGTGTTAAGTGAACGAGCCTTTCTGGTTAAGGGAGAGTCTCAGTGTAATTTTAATGGAGTTTTGGGCGAAATTCTTCGATATTTTAGCCGAAGTCATGCGCGTTCTCACATCTCCAGTTTACGGGGGATTTTTAAAGTATAAACAATTGACTTTCTTGGTCCCAGTTACCGAAATGATCTTCTCTTGTGTAATTTTGATGTTTCTCCACATAATGTTTATTACATAAATATAACAATGTATTTCTTCTGCTTCTCCAAATCATGAAAAACGCAGCAAGAAACCAAAACAACATCGGAGCTTGGCAGGGGAGACTGTTTACACACTCGACTTAGTGTTTACTTCCCCGCCAAACTCACCCACTTGTTCCTATGTTCTCTCACACTCACTATTTCTCTTGGAGAACATAAACCTTAGAGTCAAAACGAACCTAAAATGTATTGATTTAAACTATAAATAAATACCAAAAATCATGGACGTGACCTTACGTTACAATATAATATCCTCCTGATGCCGGTAATAATATATCTGTTATTAAGTTGCTTTAATAATAATCTTTTAGAAATAGATTAGGTACAATACTTTTTTTTTTGGGGGGGGGGCATCCAGTACACGTTTACAAGGGGACGGTGAACTGAAGAATACCCAATAATTATGGTATTCTGTACCTAACGCACAGACTGGAACCAGACGCCTCCAGTGCTCTTCAGTAACACGACACGAGTCTTGGGTTGTGATGCCACGTCTCCACACAACTAGATGGTCTAAGTGTGTCAAGATGGAAGACCCAGGCAATGTTGTGGCCCCTAGCAACAGTTATTAGTGGTAGTGTGGTCCCCAGTAGCTCCTAGCAATGTTGTAGTCCCCAGCAGCTCTTAGTAATGTTGTGGTCCCCAGCAGCTCCTAGTAATGTTGTGGTCCCCAGAAATTCCTGGTAATTTTGTGGTCCCTAGCAATAGTTTCTAGTGGTAGCGTGGTCCTCAGCTGCAGTTTCTAGTTATGTTGTGGTCCCCAGCATCTCCTAGTAATGTTGTGGTCTCCAGCAGCTCCTAGTAATGTTGTGGTTCCCAGCAGCTCCTAGTAATAGTATGGTCCGCAGCAACAACAGCTCTTAACACCCTGTTCTGGTAATCACAAGACACACGCCTCACCGGGGTGCAGGAGGCCAGGGTCAGAAGTAGGGAGTCCGGTGTGGTTACAAGCGCTGCTAATGATGTTTTATCCACACTCTTTATTACGCCTGATGTATGTTTCAACTCCTTATGTGACCACTGGTTGACGTCCCTGATGTGGTCACGGCAGACACAAGGCGGAGGAGCGTCCCTTTGGGATTCCTTTCTCCTGCCTGGGTTTGTGAGGTGGAGAGAGACGCCAGGTGATGCTGAGACAATAAATGATGATGGCCAGGTAGGTCAGGTGAGAGCCCGGTGAGGGCTAGGTAGGTCAGGTGAGGGCCAGGTAGGTCAGGTGAGGGCCAGGTAGGTCAGGTGAGATGCAGGTAGGTCAGGGGAGATGCAGGTAGGTCAGGTGAGGGCTAGGTAGGTCAGGTGAGGGCCAGGTAGGTCAGGTGAGGGCCAGGTAGGTCAGGTGAGATGCAGGTAGGTCAGGGGAGATGCAGGTAGGTCAGGTGAGGACACAGCAGGTGGTGGTCGGGAGGTGATCATCGTCAGGAGCACTACAGTGTGTTCTCACAGACGACCTGCAGTACTGAACCTCACACGGAATTACAGCTTCACACAACACTACAGCTAACATGTGCATTTTACAGCCTTGCCAGGAACATGTGCACTTGAATGGTACACCTATGAACTGTACACACCTGTAACAGTGAAATAATGTACTGTATTTAGTTAAAGTCTCGTCCACATTATACGTACATACACACTAGTAACATGTATTAATAATATATTTGTTTTTCTTCACATACATACTATATACTGTATAGTATGTATTATTCATAATAAATTGTAAGACAGTTTTTATTGGCAAGAATGACCAGTACAATACATTATTATGAAACCTTACAAGGTCTACGACAAGGATCATACACGCTTTATGTTGTTTCTGCGATAATTCTGAACGTAACAATTTTCAGGTATACACACATACACACATTATATATATATATATATATATATATATATATATATATATATATATATATATATATATATATATATATATATATATATATATATATATTAAAGAGAATGAAGACACGTAACTCTCCTGGCCACAGAGAGGCATTGTGCGGGGTCCGCCAGTAGCCAGGGTTCTCACACATCTTATCTCGTCGTCTCTCACTTGTTGCTGATCCACAAGTGAATCTCCTCCTCTTCTCTGCTGTACAAATCATATTAAAGATATATTAGTGAAATAATATACACATTATGTTGTATAGGACACAACCACAAGGATGTGAACTCCCTTAGCATGATCTCTGCACCATGACCACCAGTTGGCGTCATCCCACTTGGACGATCGTCTGTTTTATGCGATTTTTATCCTTTTTAGTTACCTGATCAGGTTAGGTTAGGATAAATGGCATAAAACAGACGATCGTGCAAGTGGGATGTAAGCCAGCAGTTACCATAACACGTGGTTATCATTACTCGCTCTCAATGGCCTTTAGAATTTTCTCTATCAGTACATTCTTATTTCGACTACACGAATATTGAAAGTAACCGAGTAAATTATTCAAAGTAAACTTTTACCACCATATAATTTATACCAACACGTCATGTTTATCCACAAGATAAGATTTATCTGACTGATTAAACAATTTGTTTAACGAGGCTGACGTAATGACAAACATGCCAGCCTATTTTTATTTAAAGAATTAACTTCTGCACACACACACACACACACACACAGTAATATAAGAGTGTTTGTCATATGAGCTACAACAAGGAACTGAAGATGAAAAACTCCCGAGATCTACGCCGTAATACGAAACATAAGCGTCAAGGATGTATGATTAATGAGTAAAAATAGACATGTTGTACAATACAGCTAGGGGTGACGTCACATACCAAGATGGTGGTTTCCTACAGATGACAGAAGGCGTTGTTGTTGTTATAGTGTTATTACTAAGCTTCAACAACGATGGTCTTTAAACACTTAACAATAGGTAGAACTGTCAGTGGTGAGAAAGCGGGAATCCTGGACTGCAGTAGGTTCATAGGTTTAATTCTTCACATCAAGTTATCTAGAATCTCGAGAGTATTTTCGACGACTATATACAGTAGACAGCCATCTTTTGTGTCGTTGTTTAAGGGAGCTTGTCAGAAGGCCTCTCACGTCATCACTTATGGCGAATAACATTAACGTAAGACTCTAAGGATCTGGGTCGAGAGAGGCGCCGAGACGGTCCAAAGGTTTTCCCAGTACTGTACCCGGTCACTCAGTCTCCCTCTAGCTATGTGAATTACTCTTCAACTTACTGAATTCCTCGCTTAACCCCTTAATTTAGTATATGCTCGCTCTACAAGTACTCTCTTTAACATGTACTATATTAAGCTCGCTAAACAACAGTAACGCACAACAGCTCCCCCCCCCCCTCCCCAGTACTCACAGGACGCACTCCACAGGTCCTACTCTATCACGTACTCGCTTAAAAATGAACTTTCACATAACAACAGACGCTTACACAGGGAGATTCTAAACTAAAACCAGTGTAGGGCAAAAGCTCCCCAAGGACAAAAGCTCTCTAGGACAAAAGCCCCCCCGCCCCAGGGCAAATAAAAAAAATTATATAATTAATTTTATACTTTATTATGGTAATCCTGGAGGAGAATGCTTAACACCAGAAGGCGTTGTTCAATTTCGTTCACTTTTTCCACACGTTCTTGTTATACTAAATATTTTAAGAGGCGACAATTACTAGAACCTAAAAAAACCTGACCTAACCAACCAAAGAAACCTACCTAACCTAACCTAACTTTCTCGCTGCGGACCCTCCGCCATATCAAAGAGAAAGTAATTATTTTGATATCTGGTGCCAAGGAAACCAATGAAAGCAACTTTGTTGAGGAGTCAGTGTATCTTTTTGTAAAATCGAACAATAGCTTCTGGTGTTCGCCATCTCCTCCAACATTACCTTTATTATTTACATTTTACAAATACTTCTCTGGCATGTAATATATTACATTTATTGTACCATAAGACTGTAATACCTACCCTAACATAACTTAGTCTACTTTGCACTTTAACTGAGGGGCTTTGTACAGGGGGCTGTTGTCAACCCTACACGCACGTCAGGGTCGCTTCACCGTCGCCAGTAGCTACATAGAAGCAAAGGGCAGCGACCCATTAAAGGCTAACAGGTCTTAATGGACAGCACGCATGTATCAACGTGATCACGAGCACTCAAGACACAGCGCCAGTAGAGATATGGGCCGAGTGCTGCTGCTGACGTCACAATAACACCAAGTGGGTTAGTTTACATCTTTTCTGATCTCTCTCTCTCTCTCTCTCTCTCTCTCTCTATACTGTTAATGAATATGATGTATTTCTTTGTGTATGAACCTCTGTCCTGCGTGGCAGTGAGAAGTGATACCACCCTCAGTGTCAAGACCTGACTGAATTACTCAGAATAAGCAAACTGTACTCCAAGCTTTGTCAATAAATTTGTTAAACTAAAAATAAATCACCTTCACATTGAAACACATGGAAGCTCCTTTCTAGCAAATACTGTATACTTACACAAGCCCATTTACACACATAATTACACTGTTTACAAATACTATTACACGAGTGTTTTTTTCACAAATAACACACGTCTTTGGGGGGAAATATAGATAAATAATCCTTTATTTTACTAGAATAAATTTCTTAACTTTTTTTTACAGATTTAATTATTTTAAATTTCATTACACAAGCCTTCTTCACAAATACAACCACACAAATCTCTTTTCAAAATATTGATTGATTATGCCAGGCAGTTAAAACAGATTTCTTACGTGTGTGTGTGTGTAATAATAATAATAAACGGTTTTTTGAAAGCGCATAGCAGTCAGAAGGCTGAAAATATACAGTTACATAATTGGGGAATGGGTCTCTTGATTGACAAATAATATACAAGTAACATAAGTGATACAAATATGATATATAATGACTAGGTGGGAAGAAGGTCATACTACAGGGCATCTCAACATAGTGACAGTGCAAAAAGTTAAGATTGGCTGGGAGTGAACACACTGGTTGACTAAGAGTTGTTGATAATTTTTACAATGGTTGGGACTGGGCTGTTCTTATAGCTATCAGTACGAGCTCGTATGGGCTGGATGCGGTTGTGGTGTCGAACAGCAATTCGCGGATGAGGGATCTCGGGTGGTAGTAGGAGCCTGTGTCGAGGATTGTGCAGAAACTTCTCACCAGATCTGCAGATGAGGTCGTGGTGATTGTCTGAGAGCCGAGAGGGTCAGTGTGTTGAGCGCTTCTCGATATGTGGAGTAGGAAGGGGAGAGAATAATCTTGCATGCTCTCTTTTGCAATTTTTCTAGGTGTTTACGTTGTGTGGCATTTAGGGAGGAAGACCAGGCAGGGGCGGCATAGGTGAGCTTGGGAAGTATGAATGTTGAGGAAACACTGAGGAGCTCGGGTGCAGGAACTCCGAGGGACTTTAGTCGGCGGAAGAGGTGGAGACGAAAACTGGAGGATTTGACAACTTCAATGATGTGTTATCTATGGCGACGCCGAGGAGCTTGGTGGAGTTTACAACCTGGAGTGTGTTGGGGCCCAAAGTAATGGAGGGAGAGGGAACAAGGTCAAATAAGAGGTTAATGTGCTTAAACATGGTCTTGTTATGGTTGATGATGACGTGGTTGTTAGTGGCCCAATTTTGGTGTGTATGTGTGTGTGTAAACATGTAAAAATTATCCATTCATCACCTTTTTAGTTGAAGTAAAAATATTGTACTCAAACCTAAGTAACATAATTAGTCAAGATTTAAACCCTTATTGACATTTCCTCCTGCGAAAAAAAAAATAACCATAAACCTTTAACTTACAAATAAAAATAAAAAAATAAATAGCTGTAGTAGTAACAATAATGAGCAGGATCCTCAGTACTGCTGGGTTAGTCATAAACTTATGGTGATATGGTAAAAATTATTGCCTCTACTCCCTAATAAAAGCCAACAAGTTTCTGGGAAGTAGTAATAAGTTAGCAACACATAAGAGGAAAGTGTCATTTGTAGCTGAATCTCCCCCACGAGTACGGTCACGACACCTCGATTTTATGGGCGATTCTCATTTCATAGTGTTTGGTATAATTTCTATCCGTCTCGCAAACGTTGATTGAGTGCATAGTTTAAATACGTTAGTTCTATACATAACACGACATAGCCCGTATTGTTGTGTCTGATATGATCTGATACAAGTGAATATAAACAGGAATCACCGAGGACTTTGCCCCCACAGATCATAGTGTTAGTTACTTACAGTTGGCGCCACGAACCAAGCAGAACTAACTGTTACGTGACCTATGAGGTTATTTTATCACATCTCACACAACACTCTATAACTGCTATCCTTGTGGACCCCAGTTTCTGAACCAAAGCTTTAAAGAGCCGCCTACTGCGAGGGAAATTCCTAAACATTCTCAAAACATCCCAAAGTTAGTTTATCCACCTAACTAGCCATAAAAAAACGATACATCTTCTCGGTACATAATCTCAAAGCTGTGTGGTGGCTTGAGTGAATCAGTGAGGCAGATAACACCCTCATATCTTCCGTTACTGGGAAAAATAAAGCGAACTTGTCTCTTGGAATACCCGCCCTGCAGACCCACGGGAGACAATCAAGAGGGTGTATTGTCGCGTCTTCCCCACAACATAAATTATACCACGAAATATCAGTATTATTTTCAGCATAGAGAAATTATTATTTTTTTTTTAGGGACATAAATAATAGAAAAAATGAACGTTAGTTGATTAGTTTATATAAAAAAATAAAAATACACCAATAAAATACTGTAAATAATGTCAAATATAACGTAAAAATTAAAAATACAGTAAATAATGCTGAATAACATAGACATTTAAAGGCACTTAAAATAGTCTTCCTTCACGTTCAAATAAAGATAAAAAGTTGTGGATAGACAAATATATAAAGAAAAGTAATAAAGCAAATAACAAATAAAAAGTAATAAAAAAGGAAAACAAGAAAATAGTGAAGAAAATAACAAAAGTAAGAAAAAGAATTCAAGAAAGTAATAAAGTGAGAAAAGTAATAAAGTGAGAAAATAGAGAAAGTAAGAAACAAAAGAATCAAAAGTAATAAAAAAGCAAGATAACCAATAATAAATAAATAAATAAAGTAATAAAGAATGCAAGAAAGTAATAATAAAGAAAAGTAAGAAAGTAAACAAGAAAAACTACTACAATAAGACCAGACAGATGATAAGTAGTTATAAGTAATGATAAGTGTGTCGGGGATTGGTGATGGCGCCAAATTAACGTGATATTTCTAGAGAGAGAGAGAGAGAGAGAGAGAGAGAGAGAGAGAGAGTGTATGTATGTATGTATGTGTGTATGTATGTATGAATTGGGTCAGACAGAGGCAAAACCTGGCATTTCCTCTCAGTCAAGCACAGGGGCGCCTCTTAACTCACCGCCAGAGGACGTGGTGGGTGAAAGTTGGCCTGGGTCTAAAGTGTCCCGCTGGTGACGTCGTATCTAACACTGACGTAATCTTTTCCAGTAATGATGCAGAATAAAGTCAATATATCATGGTAATGTGTAATAAATATCAACGTAAAGATGAACAAAATAAAGTATATGGTAATTTTGTCTTTAAAACAGGAAAAAAGATCTAATTTTATGAACCAAAATTATATAAAACATGTCATATGTAGCTTAAAATTTTCACCCCAAAAATAAAAAAAAATCTCATTACATCGTCCCACGTGACCCACATTTTGCTGTCCTTCCAAAATTGTGTGGTTAGTTTCCTATTCCTCCACGAACAACTGTCAGGGCATTTGGTGACAGAAATCATCACTGTCTAACCTATTACGGGGCATAATATTTTTCTCATTGTCTGTCTGTGCGTACTGGTGACGAAGTAGATGCTGTGCCTCTACCCTCACTATAATGACTCTCACCATCTCCTCTAACTCTTACCCGTATCTCTGCCACTGAACACCCCCGCCCACCACACACACACACACACACACCTCCCAGCATCTCTGGTCAAACTCCAAGACACACAACAGACTTAGTTTTCCCTCCTCGCCTCTCCCTCCTTCCCTTCCCCTTCTCCCTGGTCGCCCGAACACCACCTCACCGCACCCTTGTATACGTCTTACCTCCTCTTGATGTATGCTACGTGGTCCCTCCCCTCCTTCACCACAGTAGCGGGAGGGACCACACCAACAGGCAGACGTGAGAGAGAGAAAGGCGCTGCCACCCTCTTCATGTATCCTATATATAATGTGCCACAGATTAGACCAGTATTTATCTGCAGGTGTGTGTGGCGGCGTCCCTCTGCTGACACACAATCCCCTCGCCAAAGGTTACTACAATAGAGACCCCTAACAAGAAATGTAATGTAGGAATCTAATACGAGTGAATTCCTGTACTATTATACGACGCCACTCGAGCCATGCCTTTGTCAGTGCTTCATGTGGTATGCCGCCACACACACACACACACACACACACTAAACTGAGTAGGTCCGTGGGTAGGTCCGTGGGTGGTAGGACAACCCTTCGCTGAACTAACATCCTGCCAAGGGAGTGGACTAACCCATTATTTGCCTCAAGTTAAGAATCAGGAGATTAGCACCTGCCCTAACCACCTGTATTAATAGCGTGCACACACACACACACACACACGCACACACACACACACACACACACACACGATAGCTTCCTACACAACGCCTCATGAATTCTATAACTCTCAAGAATGACACATGTACTCACTCTCACTCACTCACTCATCCCCCTTTTCACTACCTCAACAACTCACTAACTCATCAAATCACTCGCAATCACATTAACTCGCTCACTCACCCAACGTTACCCGAGGGCGGTAGGTTAGGGTGTTTAATCATCAGGTGAAATAAACTAGGGGCCAAATTTTCACCTTCAGTTAGGTTAAGTCAGGTTACGTTAGGTTAGGTTAAGTTAGGTTACGTTACATGAGGGATGCCTAATTTTCACGTGATTCTCAACAATAACCATAATATTAATAATCTTTTAGCTACCTCACCACCCTCCAACTCTGGTACAGTAAGGTGGAGGGCGGAATCTCCTGTAGTCCCCGCTGTAAGTCATCAAGTTACTGGACTTGTGTTTGTGTTATTGACTTAGGGAATATAAATTACTGTATACTTTATATTCATTTCTCCTGTTGTGGATTAGACCGACTGAGTAATGTGTGCTGGTAGTGACAGTATACTTTATGCAATTACAATTCTCTTATGTGTCTTAACCAATGAGTAACATATAACATTAAATTTCCTGTAATCTGTCTAAACACGTGAGTTGTGTGTTAAGTAATTATTAAAGAAAAAATACTGTAGACCATTTAGGTTCTTGTTTGAGTATTTTGTAACAACCGGGCACAGAGTTTATGGTTATGTAATAATGAAGCTTTTCTTTTCCACTAACTTAAGCTGCCAGACTCACCTGCAAGGACTGACTACCTAGCAAGTTGTAATCAGTGTACACGCAGGTTGGTATAATAATGTACACCCTGGCTGGTATAGTGTACACCTTGGCTGTCAGTGTACACGCAGGCTGGTATTGTGTACACCTTACTGTCACAGTGTACACCCTGGTTGGTACCTAGTGATGGGTAAATAAATACTTCTCGTAAATGAAGACGAATTAAGACACTTATCTGATTGACTTAAGCATCCCCCCCCCTCCACCCAAAGACTAACATCAAATTTACACTCCTTGATACTACACTTAGCACCAGTTTGGGGACCAAGTCAATCTTATTTCTTGGTAAGTCAATTGAATCTAGATAAAGGTGGAGTCTTAGCATAATTTTGACTGTATTTTGGGTCTAATTTCTTATATTTTGTAGGGCTAGGTTAAGGTGAACACTCATACACCATCACTCACAAGGTCTAGTTATCGTACGAACCTTTGTGAACGTGGACCCCTGCCCGGCTACTGGGGAGATAAGATGGCCGCCGCCGCCACCACACGTTGATGCTATCTTGAAGGGCGTCGGTCACTCAAGGGGGAATGAATGTGCAAAATACTATAATAGTAAATCTGTGTGTAGGGTGACTCATACCAACCAGTCAGCCAGCCATCTAGTCAGTCAGTCAGCCAAGTCCGGTCACCGAGGCTCACCGAAGCTCACTCTACTCTACTCCTTGTCCACACTGACGTCACCATGTTGGTTCAGTCTGCTGTTTGCGCTTACCCCACCAAGACATGGAAACACTCACTCTCCTGTATGTCTTACGTGAACAGTGAATTATTAAAGTATATTAATTATTTACACAACAACAATAATACTCACTTGGTATAGTACACGAGTATAATTTAATTGTATGCATGTGAAAAAAACCCTCATTTCTACCTCTCTCTCTCTCATGATGCTGTAATCAACTGTAATATACAAAAGATCATCAATAGTAAACGTCACACAATCAACATAACATACCAATGATAAATAAGAGTACTGTCTATAGTACAACAGGTGTAGCCGGGTGTACTGTGCGTGTAGAGAGAGTTTAAGAGTATTCCTCTGCCCCCAATAAGCCATAACCTCCCCACCCCAGACCCCTCATGAAGACTGCCTCCTCCTCCTCCTCCTCCTCCCTGGTGTCTTATTACTACAGGTGAACTTAAGGTTCCCGGAGCTTAATGGGTGTTAATAATCGATGGCATCATTTGTATACCTCATATTCCCTGGTCTGACCCCTGAGCGCACACCACCCAGGCCAAGAGTCTGCTGCAAGAGAATAAAGATGAAACGCCCATAAATCACGTTTCGACGTTAAAAATAACTTCATAATATTTTTTGCCAATCACATATCTCATTGTTGTGTTAATTTCGCTTTGGAATTTAATTGGGAGACGATCATTGTAAATCAGTTATTGAGGCGGCTGGAGTCGTGTGCTTTTCGATCGTGTTTTGTCTGTTGCCATCATCGACACTCTTACTGTTGGCTCTATGGAATATAAACATAGAAAAACAAACACAATATCTACACGATTTTTTTTTTTTTTACATTTGGATCTATAAAAATACTTAGTGGTTCAAGAACATCTATTTACGGAGGCTAGTTCAGGATTATATAGAAATCTACCACGATTCTGTTTCTGTAGTGTGTGTGTGTGTGTGTGTGGTGTTTATGTGTGTGTGTGTGTGTGTGTTTCCTGTTTACACGAGACGTTATCAGTGCCTCTATGGACCCAGAAATCAGTGCCATACCAAAACTATTTAGCGGTCGCCTTTCAGACTCAAAAGTTGGCTTAACACTATATTTTGGAGGCGATGGACTCACACCTACAAACACAGACTCCCAAAACAGTATCGTGCCAAATTTGAGCCCCTCTAACTAACCCCTTAAAATATACTACATTAATACTACTTGGCTTCCATTAATCTTTCACACGAGAATCTAAACATCGTAACTAATCTGCATCACACGCCGACCACGACAACGCCCAGGCAATCAATTCTCTCTATGTACACCATTCTAATCCCCGAAACTATGTGATGGTAGTTTTTGGCGGGGAGGTGCGCGCGCAGTTTACCCGGGGGTCGGGGGCCGGGCCAGATCCTCCCGATTACTCCGCGGGCGGCCATGGCTCAGCCCCACCCCTCACAGCCCCAAGATATCACCAGATTATCTCCCCAACACCAACACGCTGCAGTGTACATTACATCGTATATTAAAAACCTTTATAATATCTCTATGTTCCCGCCAGCGTCACCGAAGGCATTCTCTTATCTTTCTATTTTGACCATGTGCATGTAGGAGTGTGGGTTTGTGTGTATGGGTGTGTGCTTGTGGGTGTGTGCTTGTAGGCGTGTGGGTGTGTGTAGGTGGGTGTGTGCGTGTGTATGTGTGTGGGTGTGTGTAGGGGTGTGTGTGTGTGTGTGTGTGTGTGTGTGTGTGTGTGTGTGTGTGTGTGTGCACGTAGGTAGGTGTGTGTGTGTGTGTGGTTGTTAAAATGATATACATGAAAATTAAAGAACGATTGCCTCCATCTTGCAACAGCGGGCTGGTACTAAAATCCCGCGGAGCTGATTAGCGTGGCATCATGGTTCACTGGCTCTACCACGACTGCCGGGTGACCAGTTTGTGACCATAGCGTGCATTAGTTCTGGCAGATTATATTCCTGTCAGAGAGAGAGAGAGAGAGAGAGAGAGGGCTTACTAATGAACCACTACCTAAAATCACTAGGTCCTAAGGTCATTCGTATCACCTCAAGTATCTCAGACTGTATGCTACGAGAGCGTTGTGTTATCGTGTGTGATCTTGGCGTGCACACACACTCCTCCTTCAGGGATTTGATTCAGGATTTACCAAGAAACACACACTGTGGTTTAAGCTTGTGGGGGTGGTGTGGGGGAGGTGTGGTTATTGGGGGGTTGGGGGTACGTTGTGGGTGGTGGTGTGCGTGTGGTGTGTGTGTGGGTAAGGGTTGGAGTAGGTGTGGGTGTGTGTTGTGGATGTGTGGGAGCAGGGGATGTGGAGTGGGTTATGGAGTGGGTGTGTGGAGTGGGGGTATGGGTGGGTGTGTGGGTGTGTGTGTGAGGCATATTATGAAATAGATAGATAGAGCAGATATAGACAATATACTTCGAACAACGAACAAGAAAATCTCAATACAATATTATTTCTCTGGCGTCCAAATAACACCAAACAAAATAAATGGATCCAATCAGAACCCAAACTTGGGAAATTGGTCATAATATCCCCTCCACGTCCTTGTATGAGTCAAGGTCACACACGGGTATAAGAAAACTCCACTGTCAGACACACCTTCCTGCAGAGGGAGGGCGGGCGGGTGGGTGGGGCGAGCAGGTAAGGCAGTCAAATGAATAAAGTGTGGGAGCGGATCAGCAGACGAGATGATGAGTGAGCGGATGGGTGGTCAGGAAGGTGGGTGAGGGATCTGATCGATAAATGGGTGGATGGGTGGGTGGGTGGTCGGGAAGGTATGGGTGGGTGGTCGGGAAGAAAGGTGGGTGGGTAACTGGCCGGGTAGAGGAGGCTATGGGTCGAGAAAGTAGGTGGGTGAGTGGGTGGGTTGGTGGGTGGGTGGGTGGGTGGTCAGGATGGTACGAGTGGCTTAGAAACCTGACACAACTTACGAGTGAGTAGAGGATTGTGAGACTAGGCATGATGAAATTATCAAAACAATTATATCCTGCTTGTATTATAGACATGATATCCTGCTGGTATTCAAGACATATCCTGTTGGTATACTAGACATGATATCTGGGCAGGATGGTTACTGTTGCTCGAAGGAAGGTTCATAATTACCAGCTGATTACCTCCTCACTCGCTCCATACTGGCGAACGTTTGTCTATGGCTGAGGGAGGACTGAGATATTCGCCAAGCGCTGTTGATTGCTCGTACTGACGTAGTTTCTGAGGTATATGTATGTCATTGCAAGATGGAAGTGTACGCCAGACGCTGTATATTGCTCGCGCTGGCGTAGATTTTGAGATAGGTGCTGTGGGTGAGAGTTGGCTAGATGAGTCAGACCTCTCCTCCTCCTCCACACCTGCTAATTATTTATTCAATTTATTGAACGTGTAATTAACAATTTGCTTTGGTCTCAGACGTAATTAATTCTGTGTTACTGAAGGTACAAGTAACTGTTTTAAATGAACAAGCTCGAGACAATTACTTTATTTTTTACACATTACACTCTAAGTTATGTGTCCTGTTGGCATTATGTTCATATATTTATTATAATTATCAGAAGAACAAATTGTTGTACCTTATAACTTACTGAACCTCTCTATGGTGTATATATGGATTGACTTTATTTTTCATGATACAAAAAAATCATTAACTAATTTTTTTACAGAATATTTTTACGTTTTCTATAGCTGTCCAGATTATCCCATTTTCTTTTACGGTGTTGAAAGTTACGTTTTCTATCACAACTACCACCACAGACTTGGGTATTCAATGCTTTTATATTTTCCCAAAGTCAAGAAACTCATTCTTCAGTACACACACACACACACACACACAAAGGTTCTGAAGGACATAGAAATTAGTGTGCGTGTGTGTGTGTGTCAGTGCGTGCGTTTTGACCATTATCTTCTGATCCGCTTGTCTGACTCACTCCAGATTTACTGTGGAGGCTCATCACACGGCTCCTCTCAACTCATTAACACACAGACACGCTTCGCTGGGTATTTCCACCCCCCTCCCCCCCGACTTTGGATTGGTTGAGAGGTTTTCCACCAACCTCTTGAACTGCTTGCCCGATTGACTTAAAATTTAAAGTGGACACTCATCACATGCTTCATCAGGTGTAGTTAACATATAGACACGCTCTGGTGATTTCCCCGCCAATTACCAGCCGCTGATTGGTCGAGAGGTATCCAATCATTACAGCGGAGAGAGACTGCGAATATATGTCAACTAATCTTTAATATTTGCTATTAAATGTTTCTCTAAAGAAGGATTTAATATATTTTCGCTAAATTAAAAACTTAAGTAACGTAGTCAATTTCTGCCGAAGTTTAATGACCACTGAGCTTGGATTTCATGACCTGACTAATGGATGGTGTTCGTCAGTGAGGGATACTTATTTTCTAAAGGTGGTTTAACGTAACCTCTGTTATTGTTTTATTAACCTTTATAAAGATAAACCGGTTCTGTTAATCTTCTCAATTCTCCACACTTAATTCCCCTGCCTTGAACCGTCCCAAATTAAGACTATTTTCCCCGTGCTTACAACCTCTTAGTACAACTCCTCCACCACTTACAACCTCTTAGTACAACCCCTCCACCACTTACAACCTCTTAGTACAACTCCACCACTTACAACCTCTTAGTACAACTCCGCCACCACTTACAACCTCTTAGTACAACCCCTCCACCACTTACAACCTCTTAGTACAACCCCTCCGCCACTTATAACCTCTTAGTACAACCCCTCCACCGCTTACAACCTCTTGAGTGCAATCCCTCCACCACTTACAACCTCTTGAAGTACAACCCCCTCCGCCACTTATAACCTCTTAGTACAACCCTCCACCGCTTACAACCTCTTAGTACAACCCCTCCACCACTTACAACCTCTTAGTACAACTCCTCCACCACTTACAACCTCTTGTTACAACTCCTCCACCACTTACAACCTCTTAGTACAACTCCTCGTTTCACCCACAACCTCTTGATACAACTCCTCCCACCACCTACAGCCTCTTAGTACAACCCCTCCACCATACAGCCTCTTAGTACAACTCCACCACTTACAACCTCTTAGTACAACTCTGCCACCACTTACAACCTCTTAGTACAACCCCTCCACCACTTACAACCTCTTGAGTACAACCCCTCCAGCACTTACAACCTCTTAGTACAGCTTCCCCTCCACCACCTACAACCTCTTAGTACAACCCCTCCTGCCCACAACCTCTTAGTACAACCCCTCCACCACCTACAACCTCTTAGTACAACCCCTCCACCACCTACAACCTCTTAGTACAACCCCTCCACCACCTACAACCTCTTAGTACAACCCCTCCACCACTTACAACCTCTTAGTACAACCCCTCCACCACTTACAACCTCTTAGTACAACCCCTCCACCACTTACAACCTCTTATCTACAACTCCCCAGGTAGTTATAAGACGCAATACCAATTTATGAACATATTAATACTTTTCTAATACTACATAAATGGTAAACCAATTCTAACTACAGTGAAAGTTTAATTTAACGGTCTATATAGAGATGAAAGTCCGTTATATCGAGGATCCGTTAAATGCAAAACCTCCATCTAACGGATTATATGGAGAGAAGACCATTGTATGGAAGTTTCACTGTATTATATTACAAGATTTTCATTTTACATACAAATACGAAATAATTGTCGATTTATGACGGTCTGAGGATGTCAATTTTTCACTTCCTTCGTGTGTGTGTGTGT
>NW_024712526.1:2743461-2752716 GCF_018991925.1 Homarus americanus | reverse complement strand
TAGAAGTTACGTATTGCCGAAGTTTAATGACCACTGAGCTTGGATTTCCATGACCTGACTAATGGATGGTGTCCGTCAGTGAGGATACTTATTTTCTAAAGGTGGTTTAACGTAACCTCTGTTATTGTTTTATTAACCTTTATAAAGATAAACCGGTTCTGTTAATCTTCTCAATTCTCCACACTTAATTCCCTGCCTTGAACCGTCCCAAATTAAAACTATTTTCCTGTGCTACAACCCTTAGTACAACCCTCCACCACTTACAACCTCTTAGTACAACCCTCCACCGCTACAACCTCTTTAGTACAATCCTCTCACCACTACAACCTCTGGTACAACCCTCCACCACTTACAACCTCTTACAACCCTCCACTACTTATAACCTCTAGTACAACCCCTCCACCACTTACAACCTCTTAGTACAACCCTCCAACTACTTACAACCTCTTAGTACAACCCCTCCATCACTTATAACCTCTAGTACAACCTCCACCACCTCTACAACCTCTAGTACAACCTCCACCACTTACAACCTCTTAGTACAACCTCCACCACTTACAACCTCTAGTACAACCCTCCACCACTTACAACCTCTTAGTACCAACCCTCCACCACCTACAACCTCTTAGTACAACCCTCTACCACCTACAACCTCTAGTACAACCCTCCACCACTTACACCCTTTAGTATAACCCTCCAACCACTTTACAACCTCTTAGTACAACCCTCCACCACTTACAACCTCTTAGTATAACCCTCCACCACTTACAACCTCTTAGTACAACCCTCCACCACTTACAACCTCTATCTACAACTCCCCAGGTTAACCATAATTTAACTACATTGAAAGTTTAATTTAACGGTCTAGTATATAGAGATGAAAGTCCGTTATATCGAGGATCCGTTAAACAAAACCTCCATTTAACGGATTATATGGAGAGAAGACCATTGTATGGAAGTTTCACTGTATTATATTACAAGTTTATTTTATACAAATAATGAAATAATTGTCGATTTATGATGGTATCTGAGGATGTCAATTTTTCACTTCCTTTTGTGTGTGTGTGTGTGTGTGTGTGTGTGTGTGTGTGTGTGTGTGTGTGTGTGTGTGTGTGTGTGTGTGTGTGTGTGTGTGTGTGTGTGTGTGATTTTATGTGTGTGTGTGTGTGTGTGTGTGTGTGTGTGTGTGTGTGTGTGTGTGTGTGTGTGTGTGTGTTTCCTGTGTGTGTGTGTGTTGGTTCGTGAGTTGGTTTGTTTTAATGTGTGTTTGAGAGAGAGAGAGAGAAAAAAGAGAGAGAGGAACTCATGGACTCATGGTCACCTAACTATTACATCACTTCTCTCACTAACGACCAAACGTCAATGGCTAATGGAGAGGGTTGCCATTACTACCGCACCACACAGGGTAAATAATGGTGTCAGGTGAAAACTAATGGGTGTTGCTGAGCCATAATAACAATAGGCAATGGTTAGAATAATAGGAGGCTAAAATAATGGGGGAATATTGGCCCCTAATGGGATAAAATAGGCATCACAAATTTCTAATAGGGTCTGAAGCACCACTATCACCATTGGACTGAAGCACCACTATCACCATTGGACTGAAGCACCACTATCACCATGGGCCATCTAACACCTGGTCATAAAGCCATCCGATGATACCTTTGACTCGGCCCCCGCCCCCTACCTAGGTCAAAGGTCAACCCGGGGGGGGGAGGAGAAGGGGAGAAGGGAGGAACAGGAAGGTGTGGATAGGGAAGCAAAGAGAGAGAGAGAACCCCCCTCCCTTAGCAATATTAATTTACATAGATCGTAGAGGGTCGTGTGTGTGTGTGTTACGTCTTCCGGGACTCTAAATTTCCAGTACAATGATCTTGACTCCCGAGTACATGATTATGGTACTTGAAGGAAATTGGTTAGCGATAATCAAAAGGTAACGCTTATTGTACTCAGGAAGCAGTCATCGTACTAAAGGGGCTAAATTATCGTACTAAAGGCCATCGTACTAAAGGGGCTAAGTCATCGTACTAAAGGGGCTAAATTATCGTACTAAAGGGCTAATTATCGTATCAAAAAGGTTCAAGTGATCCTACTAAAAATTATTGTACTCAAAGAAGTTAAATCATCATACTAAGTGGATTAATTCACTGTATACTCAAGGAGACTAAGTCATCGTCATCAAGGAGTTATTTAGACCTATTTCCCACTAATTACCACCATAGTCGTCACAACAAAGCCACCAAGTCGGAGAGAGGCGAGTGCAATGCTAACATGATTTTACTGGCTCATGGTCTTACAAGGGCGGGAGGGAGGAGGAGAAAGAGGAGGGAGGAGAGGGGGGAGGGGAGGAGGAGGGAGGGACGGAGGTAGTGGAAGAGAAGTTCATGGAAACACGATTTTATGTATAGAGAAAGTTGTAAGTCGAGAAAGGAAGTTTTATATTGAAGAACTTATGGGTAAGGTCTTATAGGGCAGTAAGGGGTTTATCTGTCTAGTATCTGGTTGATTAATTTACGATTCTAGTTGATATTGTGCACAGCCAACCTCTCTCTCTCTCTCTCTCTCTCTCTCTCTCTCTCTCTCTCTCTCTCAAATTCATACAAACAACCAGCTACTCTACACACACACACACACACTGAAGGATTAGGGTATGGCACGGTCTCTGAACTAAAAGGCAGTACTTTTTCCATCCTAAATTAGCGCGGTAATCGCCAAATCGTGCGATCTTTTACGACTGCCGACCGATCGCTTTTTTTTTTTTGCCAGGCGAGCAGATTAGCATGCAAATGTAACTACAATTTATTGGTGTAATGGTGGTATATTTTTTTCGTGGCAGGAGGAGGTTGAGAGAGCTAAACCTTCAACAATGTGTAGTGAATGTATGAGCAACATTTCACATATAAAAATCACATAAGTTATACCAAAAATAAAACTCATTCCTATCCACCATATTAACTCAAGACTAAATAAACATTCACTACTGTAGACAACAAACGCAACATTATATAACATTCAGAACATCAATTATACCAAGATTTAATAATAATGTTCCCCAATTATAAACATTGAACATTGATATTTAGTACATTTTAAGACACCAAGAATACCTGAGTGTTTGGACAGGTAGGATCATGAAATACACTACATTTACCACCCACGGCCTCCCCCCACACGGCCTCCCCCACACGGGCTCCCCACACGGCCTCCCCACACGGCCTCCCCCACACACGGCTCCCCACACACGGCCCCCACCCACACACGGCCTCACCCACACGGCCTCCCCCCCACACGGCTCCCACACACGGCCTCCCCCACACGGGCTCCCCACACGGCCTCCCCCATACACGCCTCCCCCACACGGCTCCCCCACACACGGCCTCACCCACACACGGCCTCCCCACACGGCCCCCCTCATGGCCCCCCACACGGCTCCCCCACACGGCCTACCCACACACGGCCTCCCCACACCACCTCCCCCCACACGGCCTCCCCCCACACGGCCCCCCACACGGGCTCCCCACACACGCACCCCACCCACACACGGCTCCCCCACACGGCCTCCCCCCCCACACGGCCCCCACACGGCCTCCCCACACAGGCTCCCCACACACGGCCTCCCCCCACACACGGCCTCCCCCACACGGCCTCCCCCATACACGGCCTCCCCACACCGGCCTCACCCCACACACGGCTCCCCACACACGGCCTCCCCCCCCCCACACGGCCCTCCCCTCACACGGCCCCCCCCACACGGGCCCCCACACACGGCCTCCCCCATACACGGCCCCCACACGGCTCCCCCCACACACGGCCCCACCCACACACGGCCCCCCCACACACGGCCTCCCCCCACACACGGCCTCCCCACACACGGCTCCCCCACACACGGCCTCCCCCACACCACCTTCCCCACAAGGCCTCCCACACCTACCTCCCCACACACGGCTCCCCCACACACGGCCCCCCCCACACGGCCCCCCACACACGGCCCCCCCCCACACACTGGCCCCCACACACGCCCCCCCACCACACGGCCCCCACACGGCCTCCCCACACACGGCCTCCCCCCACACACGGCCTCCCCACACGGCCTCCCCCCACACACGGCCCCCACACACGGCCTCCCCACGCCCGGCCCTCCCCACACAGCCTCCCCCACACACGGCCCCCACACACGGCCCCCCCACACACCTCCCCACACACGCCCACACGCCTCCCCCCACACACGGCCTCCCACACACGGCCCCCACACACGGCTCCCCCCCACACAGCCCACCCCTCACGGCTCCCCACACGGCCTCCCCCCCACACGGCTCCCCCCACACACGCCTCCCCCACACCTTCCCCACACCTCCCCCTCACACGGCTCCCTCACACGGCCTCCCCTCACACGGCCTCCCCACACGACCTCCCCTCACGGCCTCCTCACACGGCCTCCCCCACACACGGCCTCCCCACACGGCCTCCCCACACAGCCTCCCTCACACGGCCTCACACGACCTCCTCACACGGCCTCCCCCCACACGGCCCCCCACACACAGCCTCCCCACACACAGCCTCCCCTCACACGGCCTCCCCCACACGGCCCCCCCACACGGCCTCCCCTCACACGGCCTCCTCACGGCCTCCCCACACGGCCTCCCCCACACGGCTCCCTCACACGGCCCCCTCACACGGCCTCCCCACACGCCCCTCACCGGCCTCACACGGCCTCCCCACACACGGCCTCCCCCACGGCCTCCCCCACACGGCCTCCCCTCACACCTCCCCTCCACGACCTCCCCCCTCACACGACCTCCCCTCACGGCCTCCCCTCCCACGGCCTCCCCCTCACGGCCTCCCCCCTCACGGCCTCCCCTCACACGGCCTCCCCTCACACGGCCTCCCCTCACACGACCTCCTCACGCCTCCCCACACGGCCTCCCCCCACACGGCCTCCCCATACACGGCCTCCCATACACGGCCTCCCCATACACGGCCTCCCCCATACAGCCTCCCCATACAGCCTCCCCCAACGGCCTCCCCTACACGGCCTCCCCCCATACACGGCCTCCCCTCACACGGCCTCCCCTCACGGCCTCCCCACACGGCCTCCCTCACACGGCCTCCCCCTCACACGGCCTCCCCACGGCCTCCCCATAGACAGCCTCCCCCATACACGGCCTCCCCACACCACGGCCTCCTCACACGGCCTCCCCTCACACGGCCTCCCCTCCGGCCCTCCCCTCACGACCTCCCTCACTCCGGTCGTCCGCTCATCAACTTTACTGTACAAAGTTTCCGCAAGATCAGTCAAATAGTTATCTAGTGAAACCTTCCATATAACGGACTTTCCTCTCTATTGTCCGTTAAATAGAGGTTTTACGTCTAACGGACCCTCGATAACGGACTTTCCTCTCCATATAGTCCGTTAAATAGAAGGTTTCACTGTAGGTATTTTGGGATAGTAAAAACAAATGAAATTATTAATCACCATCTGCCTCTGAAGCACACAGGAAAAAAGGTGGGTAGGGTGGGTGGGTGGGCTGTGATTGGGTGGTGGGTGGCTGGTGATGTGGTGGGTGGGTGGGCTGTAGTGGGTGTGGGCTGGTGATGTGGGTGGGTGGGCTGGTGATTGGATGGGTGGGCTGGTGATGTGGATGGGTGGGCTGGTGATGTGGGTGGGTGGGCGTGATGTGGTGGGTGGGCTGATTGGTGAGGACAGACAGACGCTGCGTGGATACCGAGCCATCACCCCCGCCCCCGGACAAACTGTGACCCCCCCACAATAAACAAATACCAATATCTAAGGTCAACAAACAAACAAAGAAACAAACAATAATAGTATGATTAGTTGCGTTGGTTAGTTAGGTGACAGACAGACAGACAGACAGACAGGTTTAGAATGGCTGAGGGGCAAGAGACGCAGTGGAAGAAGATGAGGAAGAAAAAGAGGCATAGGAAGAAGAAAGAATAAGTAGGAAAAAGAAAGAAAAGTACAAGAAAGAACGATTTATCTAACAATAACAACAAGAGAATGTGATAATCAGGAGATAGTGAGTGAGTGAGAACCTCTGTTACTAAACACTTTCTGGTATACGGAATCATGACGTCACCCCTTTACTAGACAGAGAACGCCAGTGTTGTACCGAGCGCCGTACACACACACACACACACACACACACACACCTAGAGATTAGATACCCTAGTTTATTTCACTTGAAGATTAACAATTGTAACGCTACTACCTTAGGGCGGTTAGGTAGTTGGGTAGTTGAGTATTAAGTTAGGTTCGGTTAGGTTAGACTAGGTTAGGTTAGGTTTGCGTTAAGCTGGTCAATGCTCAGGTGTTATAAACTGGGATGTCTAATCACCGAGTAATCCAAATGATACAGGTATACACATTTTTCAGCCTGTTAACCCAACATACAGGGTCAGCGGTTGTTCTTAATTCACATTAGTCTTCTAAACATAATCATATACACACAGACAAAATATACAACACTTAATTCAACTTATTACTCACACTGATCTGACCGCGTGAGGGGGACGGTCAGTGACGCCTCCTCGACTTAATTACGCAAGTATGTCCACAGCATAACTCAACAACGGAGAGAGTTACAGCGCTTATATTTGGTAAACATCTTCATCACGACAACCCCTAAGGCTCTTATGTTTTCTAGGTCACAAGGTCATACGTTGAGGTCACGACTTGAAGAAAATAGAAAATACATCACCCCGGTATATCTTCTGCTCTTCTTCCCTCCATTACAGTGTAGTCATTACTGTAACACTTTGTATGGTACTGATGGAACGTGGGTAATATTACTGTACCTGTACTTTATAGGAGTCTGTACTTATGTGTAAATTATTAGGTGACTCAGAACAATATTTATGCTTTTATCATAGTTGGTCGTGTGTGTTGTGACCGGTGTGGTGCTCATGGTGACCGGTGTGGTGCCAGGGGAAGATGATGTCACCACCTGGAGGAGACTCAGCAGATGGTCATGTTACAGTGGTGCGTGACGCTCACCAAGTCATACTAGTGTTAATGTACCTCAGGGCTGGGGGCTGATCCTCACTCATCCATCAGTTTTTTTCATCCCCTGATTGAAGGAGATAAGAGAGTGTATCCAGTTACGGTAGTCAACCTCATTCTGAATCCATTTCGACCACACGGGTTATGTCGTAAGCTAAGTATAGTTACAGTCTCTCATCATTATTCATAAATATAAACTAGACTAAGAGAGAGAGTTGAACTTCCTAAGACGCAGTTTCCTTTAGCCTCACCAATACCTAATGCAGCCTCCTTCACAGCCTTCCAATACGCAGTTTCACTACCCCCTCGACATCCCAAGGAGCAATTTCTCTAATAATAACTCCGAAACAATCACTGGCACCATATACTGTATAATAAATATATAATCCTCCAGCGCGCACGCACACACACACACACACGTAACACACACACACACACACACGACACACAGCACAACACACACACACACACACACACGCACACACACACACACACGTACACACACACGTACACACACACACGTACACACACACACACACACACACTACACACACACACACACACACACACACACACACACACATCATGAGCCTTTAATCTACACATTTTCTGCCAAACTATACAAGCTCGTCAGCACCAAATCATCTCTGTATCTTAATTAAATTTCCTTTCCCAGAACATAATACACAACAAGGTTTGTTCTTACCGGATAACCTTCATTAGAACCAACTTATTCTCACCATTTATAGCAACAATATTTCACAATTTCACGCTGTTATTAATCACACATTATAGCCTGAATCACACACACAAATAAAACATTTCCTTAATACAAATAAAAACACGATAAAATATTAAAATTCCAATCCACCTCACCTGATGCCAGATAATGCCAAGTGTCCAGGGAATATTGTCCTACCTCAACATACACAGCCAATAAAGAACTCGTGGTGTACGCATCGACCTACACTAAGATTAAAGTTGACATTTTAGGCCGTGTGTTGATAGATGCCGCCTCTGAGGACCAAACATGCTCCCAAACATCAGAAATATGGATTCTCGTATCCTATTATTGCGAGGTGAGATGTAGGTTCACTCCCGACGACGAGGAACTCATGACTGTGTAAACAAGTAAGCCTCCTCCCCTCACCTCGTTATATCCACCGTCAAATATCTCAATATTCCCAGCCCTCATTTACATTTTACTATCAACATAACCTTGAGTTTGATTTAACAACATAATTGGTGGGAAGTGTTCTAGCGGCGTACAATTGGCCACGGGCGTGAGGAGCTGCCAGACCCAATAAATATTAAGCTATGGGCCAGACCATAGGTACGATGTTATGACCCTAAACGTCCCTCACGCACCAGCAATGATTATGGCCCCGCCTGACAGAGTGTCTTCATAAATTTCAAACAGTGATACAGCCCCGGCGGGAGGGTGTTCCACAGCTCTATATATGTGCCATTATCCGCAGATGGTCCTTATATGGGAGGTCGTGTTATAATGTTACCTGTTATGGTTCTCCGTGAACACTGATGTAACCTGCTTGTCATAACCCACCATTTTTCTGCAAGGTAGTTAATTATTTCTGTTGATCATATCTTTAAAGGGTCATTTAAGGGGTTAAAAGGTGGCACGATACTACTTTACAGCCTGTGTGTGTGTGTGCTGGAGAAGTTAACAGCTGTGTGTGGGATAACAATCATTAGTGTTATGTAGAGTGTGAACCTTTTAAGTATTATGACCCCTAGACAAAATATATCACCTGTAGGGTTGAACTTCTGTATCAGGTGTCACTGTTGGTAAGACACTAATGACGTCTCCTGCAGCACGACACCACCTCTGTACCCCTGTAATGACCTCACGATAAGTCATTCTCCTTCCATACGGCGGCGAGAAACTGTTTCAATAAATATTTCTTCTTCTTTCGTGAAAATCATTATTAGGTTCCATTCTTTCGTGTCTAGTCTAATTTGGGTGCAAAGTTCCTCCCTATAAACAGGTACAGACCCAACACACAGATCAGAAAAGGACTTGAAGTATGACGATGCATTCCCCCCCCACGAGTCCGAATACCATTATCAATCAAGATGTTAATGTTAGTTTATTGCCAAAACTTCATAATTTCAATCAACATTTAAAGTTAGCTCACGCACACACGCACACACACACGTAAAAATTCTTTCTTAAGCAAATCTCGTATAGGAGGGAAAAGGGCAGGAAAACCTCACAA